>NW_020211762.1:0-1877 GCF_003070985.1 Temnothorax curvispinosus | reverse complement strand
GACAGCATAATTAATATTGTATTGTAGTAAATTGAACTATTTTTTTTTTCTAACTTTTGCCGTCTCTTTCCTTCCTAATTTATATTATTTTTTCTTGTCGAAAGTCCGGGAACGCTCTTGAGAACGCTCGTAACAGAACGATCGCGCCTAATATTATGGCTCTAACATCGCGCATAATGAAACAATATCGAGATTGAATCAATAATTCCTATTCTCTTTTCTCGAATAAAATAAGATTGACTTAATATCTTGAGACAAGAATATATAAATTTAAGCTTATATATTCTTGCGTTTAGACTAATCTTTACGCGACGTTATAAGTTATAATACAAGAATAATTTTTTTAGTTTGTTGTACATATATATTGACTCAAATATAAGACACTAATATATTTTAAATGACTTATTTATCTTCAGGAAAGTTTAATTGTTTATATTACTTATAATGTTTTATTACATATAATCTTTAACATAAAAAAATAGAAATAAAAGATTTATTTTTTTTTACATTATTTTTGTTAAGTTCTTAATAAAATATACTGAAACAATATGTACAATCAGAATTTGAGTAAATAAATTGTTTATATTAAAAGATCATTATTATGAGTATCTACGCAGATTGATAAAAAGAAGAACAGACATAGTGTATCGTCGAAAACCTCTTCAACATGAAGAAGTCTCCCGGTTTCGGAAAAGTGAAATAAACAAGTCGTAATTTTGAGCCAAGGGAAATAATCCTTTATTGGCTCATGGGGGAAAAGCCTGTTAAGGCATAAAAACCCCCTGAGATTGTGTGATATACAATTGGATGAATAGTTAGAGAATACGTGTATACAAAGAATTAATAGCGACACTCGGTATCGCGAACGGGGCCCGGGGTAATCGAGACTCGGCTCGAATCGCGTATTCGTATGAGAGACTCGGCTCTTTCGCGTGCTCGAGACTCGGCTCGATCGCGTATTCGTGTATGAGACTCGGCTCTTTCTACGTGAAATAATATCACCGTATAAATGATCGTTTGCGAAGAAGGGCGCGATGGACTGACTATTCCAAGAAGATTCGCGTGACTAATTGATTTTTTCGTTGCCTAGTTAATTAACAAATTCAACCGCCGCGACAATTGAATTGCGCTCAACGCTCCTGCGATGGTTCGATAATCGCCGCCTTTGTTCCATGGAACACGCTCCCCCCGTTGAGAGTAGAACGATCAACAATACTAAGAGCAAGTAGATAATGTTTTAAATAAACGTCGCTTCATACTTTCTAAAATATTAATCGCGTGAACAATATTATATTATGCGGTACGTTTGAAATGCAATCAGTAATAACTAAAATTGAAAAGAATTGTGCAAACAAAAACTAAGACACGTTCGGTAGAGGACAAATTAGCTTCGCATTGCGTTTGAAGATTCCCTGCGCTATTTTGATGGTCGCGACTCTGACCACGCCGTCGTCTCCAGGGTGTACCTCCACAACCCGTCCGAATGGCCACCGCATACATGGTTGATTCTTGTCTATTAAGATGACAATAGCGTCTCGCCGGAGTCCGGCGTCCGAATTAATTTATTTTTGTCGTTTTTGTAGTTTATTTAGATATTCGATGTGCCACCTGCGCCAAAAGTCTTGACGGGCCTTGGATATCAATCTCCATGATGTCAAACGATTCTCTGGAACAAAGATGTAATTATCCTCCGGCAGCATTGTGAGAGGTTTGCTTACGAGAAAATGAGCGGGTGTCATCGCGAGTGGATCGTTCGGATCCGTGGATATGGGACATAAAGGTCGCGAATTTAATATGGCTTCGATATCTATAGCGAAGGTGTTTAACTCCTCGTATGTAAACAGTAGATCGCCTACTACTCGTTTCAAGTGATGTTT
>NW_020211761.1:0-1666 GCF_003070985.1 Temnothorax curvispinosus | reverse complement strand
GCCAATTCTCTGTTGTGTATCGGGAAAGAGACAAGGACTCCAGCACTTCAGTATTTCTACCTCGGTTTATTTCTACTCGCTATACAAAATACTACGCTCTGTGCTGTCGGACGGACGAGACGGAAGAGAGAGATTCACCGTGAGGCAACGACTATATATATAAATATACGCTAGCGCTCGCGTTCTTGGGCCCTCTACTTCCCGTATAAGCGGAAACAAAAACAATATGGCGCAAACCTATGAACTACATAACAGTAACTCACAGTGTTCAATTTTATATCGATGTGAACCGTAAATCAGTGTGTCGCTCCGTATGTACGCAGGTATCGTGTAACATAGACTACGTTTACACGGCCCGATTTAAGCCGAAGTTATAACATCGATGTTATAACTACTGACGTTAGATGCCATGTAAACGCTCTTTTACGACGAAGTTATTACATCGGTGTAGTAACTTAAAGTCGGTTGATGAAGAGGCTTAGGGTTACTACATCGACGTAAGAAGGACGTGTAAACGGTCGCACTGTAACAATGACAATAATGCCAACCGTAAAAATTAAGCATTCTGCGAACTCTCAATTATTTGCAGAGTATGTGATTCTATAGTACAGAATACAGAAAGCAAAGAAAGTGAAAGAAATGGAAACCAAAAAGCGTGAAAGTTGGGAAGCCGAGAAAACTCGATATTTTCTCAAATTAATGAGAGAACGCAAATCATGAAAAGTTTAGATGGCGGAACAACCTTTAACATAATATCTGAAAAAAATTCAAAACATTTGATTATGAGATAGACTATATAAATATTAATTATTATTATTATGAAATGTAATATTTTGCTTTTAATTTTCACATTTAATTCAGATTTAAACGCCATTCCCGTATAAACTGAGAATCATATATAATTTTTTTGTGATGTTAAAAATTATTTTGTTACCTACTTATCTTTTTTTTGTGTTATATTTTATATTAAGTTGTACTGACTATACTCTGTGATTATTATAATAAGTTGTACTGACTGTACTCTGTGATTATTATAATAAGTTGTACTGATTTTACCTGAATGATTACTATGATAAAAATATAATTATAAAATATAATTATTGAAATTAATTTTTTTTAACTACTTTTCAATCGGGGATGGTTTTATGAAAGTTTGCACAAGGGCGGCTCATTTCCGTACGACGGCCCTAAATACCGATAACATATATAAAGAAACATTGTACATTTTTTAAATGAATACTTTATTATACATATTATAATTTGTGCTATAAGACAGGTAGCAAAAAAATAACTCATGAAGAGTACAGGTTATTTTTATATTATATATTGTTTATGTTACAAATGTTCTTCGGAGTTCAAAATTTTTAGCCAAATAATTTTTTAGGGTATTCCTTAGCTGACTGGCAATAAAGTGATCCAAGTTATGAGCTCTTGTTGGTTCTGATTGCTGAATTTCGACTTGTACGTCTGTTACTGCATGCTCATCCCACACAGGTAAAAATGTTTCTTTTCGCGTCTCGACTATGTTATGTAAAATGCAGACGGCTGATATTATATTTAGTACGTAAGTATAGTGTACACGTCAATTCGTTTAAGTACTCGTCGCCAACAAGCTTTCAGTCTTCCAAAAGCTATTGGGTTGGCAAATAAGTTCGTTCGGTTTTTT
>NW_020211760.1:0-7060 GCF_003070985.1 Temnothorax curvispinosus | reverse complement strand
GCCTGTGTAATTTACAAATAAAAATTGATTTGTGATTTAAAGCCTGTGTAATTCACAAATCAAAATTGATTTATGAATTCAAGCCTGTGTAATTCACAAATTAAAATTAATTTATAAATTAAAGCCTGTGTAACTCACAAATCAAAATTGATTTGTGAATTAAAGGCTGTGTAACTCACAAATCAAAATTGATTTGTGAATTAAAGGCTGTGTAATTCACAAATTAAAATTGATTTGCGAATTTAAAGTTGTGTAATTCACAAATCAAATATGAATTATGAATTAAAGCCTGTGTAATTCACAAATTAAAATTAATTTATAAATTAAAGCCTGTGTAACTCACAAATCAAAATTGATTTGTGAATTAAAGGCTGTGTAACTCACAAATCAAAATTGATTTGTGAATTACACAGGCGTGAATTAAATACTGCTTAATTCACAAATCAAAATTGATTTATGATTTCTTAATTTCTTAATTACCAGTTTCGCAACCCTGGTACAGATATAATGAGTTGAGATTCGAGGAAATTCCGCTGAATCATTATGCGCGGACGTATTTACGGGTCCTGAGATGACCCATCCGAACACGGAATTCTGCGCGACAGGCTGCCCGATTTCTCCCTTGCGAATGCCATCGAGAATGATCTCATTATAGAGATCTGCTCCAATAATGATACTTATGGGATCGCGACTCGTCGGATCCGTGTCCGCGAGTGGTAAATCGGAGAGATAAGAGAGCGACGAGATATCCGTGTTTTGTTTCGGAATATATGAAGTGACCGACTTGAGAATGAGAGCGGTGGTCGCGAGCGCAGGGACGAGAGACGCGCGCGGAGAGACGAAGATGCTCGCGGCGTGTTGGAATGTCCCGGCGTGAACTCCGCCGACGGCGGAAATAGAGATCGGCATGCGAATGCGTTTGACTCGCAAAAGTTGCGCCAAGTTCTCCGAGATGAACGTCATCTCGGAGCCTTGATCGAGTAACGCTCTGACGACGGCGGTGCGGCCGGACGAACCGCGTACCGTGACCCACGCCGTCGCCAGTAGAACCGGCAATCGATTTTTCATCGTTGCCGAAACGAACAACGAATTTACCTCAGATTTCGCATCCGAGGTTTGAGGCGACGAGCAATTAAGCGGCGCTATGTCCTTAGAGGACGAACTATTGAACGAGGCAATTCCCGTTGAACTGGAGCAAGAATCCGAGTCAGAATGTAACATGGAGTGATGTTTTTCATGACAAACGCGACAGGAGTATTTACTTCTACAATCCTGGACGGAATGTTTGGCACTGAGGCAATTAAAACAACGTTTATGTTGTTTAATGATTTCATGACGCTGACTCGCATTCTTGTTTATAAACGCAGGGCATAGATTTATAAAATGTGAAGCTTTACATAGCGGACATTGAGTCGGGTCATTGGCGGAAGCGTTAGCGGCTGCGGCATGCACTCGCGAGGGATTAGAATTCGAAGCAGGTTTGCTCGAGGCAATTACGCAGTCTTTTAACGCGCGAGTACGCGACTTGATAAATCGACAAAGATCGTCGTATGACAGCAGAGCATCGGTATCGCTTGATTTTATATTCCACGCTTTTTGCGTAATAGGATCTAATTTTTGCACGGTGAGGTGAACGAGTACATCGTTCCACAAGTCTTCAGATCGGCGATTTAAACTTTTCAGAGAGACTACCGCGACACTGACTTTATCACATAAGGCTTGCAACTCCGAAGCAGATTCACGCGAAACTTTTGGTAAATCGACTAGAGTCGAAAGATGTAAGTGGAGAGACCTACGTTTGTTCTCGTACCGCGAGGTCAGAGTGTTCCACGCAATCGCAAAATTATCCGCGGTAACCGAAATAGTCGCGATGCACTCGGCAGCGCGTCCCTTCAGACATAAAGCGAGAAAATGCATGCGCGCGAAGTCATCGAAATCTTTATTGTTTTTTATGAGCGTGGTAAATCGATCGCGAAATTGCTCCCAGTTATTGTAATTTCCATCAAACGGGGGCAAACTAATGGGAGGAAGATGTGAAAGAGAAATTGCGGGGGACGCCAAGTTTGACCGCGAACTCGAAAAAAGGGGGTTCGGACTCACGACCGGCTCCAATTCCTCCAGGCATTCCGTCATGTAGTCGAGGGCGTGCTGATAGGCTATGTAGGTTGTCTCAAAAGCGTCGTCCTGGAAGTAGCTCAAGGTTGCCCGGCTCGCTTCAGGAATCTTCCTTTGCACGTCTGCGTGACCGTCAAAGAATTGAACCCAGCTCTCCTTGAGGGTCTGAATTCGTGACCGCATCTTCGCGGGGGTTAGATTACCCTTCCCGATTTTCTTGAAGTTCTCGACGTAGCGTTCGATCGAACGCTGAAGTTGGAGCTGCTTCACGAGATGTTCGGACATGGTGAACTTGAATATTGTCACTCACGTCACGCACTCGACCCTCCACACACGCTTCGATCCGGTTCGAAGGACCAAAATGTTTGGGCGTCGAATTTCGAGATCGCCCTGTCGCAGAGTTCCGCTCAGACTTGAGCGCGAAGCGTGTGTATCGAGAGTCCGGAGACTCGTGGAAGGGATAGATAATGGGAAACACTCGTGAAACACAGATTTGCAGAATTGCCTTTTATTATTAACAACTCGAGGGGGAACGACGAATCGTGCACCGCGAATACAGAAATCTTCTGATCCGTTCCTTGTCGCTGCCAGATATCGCGAACGGAAATCTTGAAAAAGCCTCGGACTTGAAGCTTCACGCGGAACGGAAATCTTGTTCGCGACGAGCGGAGATCTTGAGCGCGCGGCAGAAGGACGGTCGCGAGCGGAGCACGATCGGCAGTAGACAGACCCCTCGAACAACAATCAATTACACATACATGTGACAGACGCGCACTTGCTTAGATAGGCGCGACTAGCGATTCAGGCAATGCGAGAAGGAGATAGAACTGCTAGGCTGAGACGAATTTATACTCCGCGAGAACGGAAGCTCGATTCGTAAGCTCTTAGGCGAACCAATTCGCGCGCCGACTTTCGACGATACTGCTTGGAAGCGACGAAGAAGTGCGACTGACTCCTGCGGGCGAGTCCTCGCAGCGAGCTTGAGAAATTGGTTTTTTTTTGTTTTGGAACGAACACGCACAGAGCTGAATCGCTATTCGCGTTGTTTTGACCATTTCACGTGTCGGAGCCGACCGCTGTCGGGCTCCAACCAATCGGAGCGCGTGACGTATTTCGTCCGCGAGTATCGATCGACGCCGCCGGAGCTCGGGCGGAGGGGGGATATGATCGCGTTGAACTTAGCCCCGAGTTCGACGTTTCTCGAACAGTCACTGTTTTTTGGATCTTCGCTGGACTCCTCTTCTGCTCCGCTCCTCAGGTAAGTACGAACCCTCTTGAGGTGTATGAAGGAGACATCTTTATTATCGAAAGGCTCCCCCACTTCTTCTTTCTTGATCACACTTATCTTGTCACTTATTTCTCTTTCAGCTTCCTTTATTTGTTCTTCAATGTGTAACGATGCGCCCCTTACGGTAAGGCATCGTCCCCGGCCACCACCCGCCGGGGGGCCGCCCGACCGATACTCCGTCGGGCGAGGACAGGGCGCGGTGCGCCCACATTTTTTTAATTGTTTGAAACGCACCGTGTGCGCGGGAAATCCGCCGCACCGGTGCCTTTCTGCACGACGCCGACGGGCGCCGAAGCGAGCCGATCTCCGCCGAAGCGAGCACACGGGATCGCGCCGCTCCCACCACCGCGCCATCGCCTGACGATCGGCCTCCCTTCTGCCAAGCTCACCGCGCCGAGCGGTATAAAAAGCCGGCGCGCTCGCCGAAGATTCACTTCGTCTCTACCACGGCTCTCCGCTATTCCTGACGAAGCTACCTTCCGAATCCTAGGGCGACACGCAAAACGAGGTTCAGAGTTCTGGTCATCTACTGAGAGTTCTCAGAGTGTTTCCGAACTCCCCGACACTTACCCCGACGGCCACGGCACCGCGGGGTCGAGCGTGCTCGGCCTCGCAGCGAGGATTCTCGTGACCGTAACCCCGGGATTCCGCCATCCTCCGGTGTACATATCGCGCTCCCGCCCACGTTATCGATATACCGCACCACGGCGCCGCGCCGCGACCGTGGAGTACTATACTTCCGTTCATATATCATATACCGCGTTTCAGTATTTCAGTACACCGGCCCTGCCGATAATTCGTATATGATAACCGCGTTCCGTTTGTTTGTAATATACCGCGCTTCGTTATGTTCTAATCCACTGCGATGAATTCCGTTCGTATGTAATATACCGCGCTTCGTTATTGTCTTATACTGCGACGAACTCCGTTCGTATGTAATATACCGCGCCGCGTTTTGTCTACCGCATCTCGAGTTGAAGACCTGCGTTCCGATATTCCGTATACCGCGTCGAGTGCACCGGCATTACCGACCACTGTATTCTACCGCGTCCCGTTATTCGTTGTGTGTAATACCGAATCCCGAGTTGAATAAAGTGAATGTTACTGGTACGTTACAAATTGATTATTGTCTCTGGGCCTTTCATCGAACTCCCGATCCCGTAAACTAGTCCGCGTTCATGATAAATATAATCAACATTTGAGATCGTATATGTTAATCGATCATTTTCCGCGGCGACATTCGTTCAGAAACCACAGATCTGCTGGATCCGTGAAGAAAAGTGAAAAGAGCACGGAGGAGGTGAGAGCCTCCTGCTGCCCTTCTTCTAATTCTTTTTTTATTTTTTTCATACGTTTAGAAGCAGAGATGCAGACGTCCAAATCCACCACATACAATCACAAATCCATTGGGATAATCTTTCATTGACAGGAGCCCTTCAAAATCTTTATAACAATAAGTAGCTAATACCATATTTGTCGCAGGATCTAACTAATCAAGACTGTATGGTGTTATTTCTAATACAATGGATAATCTTGTATCAGACCAGTAATGTTTATAAACTGAATATCTCTGCAAATATAACATTAGATATAATAACATACATAGACATAATATATGCATATATTATATAGTTAGTAATTCTCTCTCTCCCCCTCCAAGTATGGGGGCTCATTTCCTTCATATATAATACTCAGTAAGAGAAGAGAAAAAAGAAAAAATACATGTGCATGTGTAAACTTACCGAAATTTCTTTAGACCTTTCAACATAATTTCTATACTCAAGTGCTTCTGTCAATAAGTGTGGTTTATGTTCAGAGCTAAATTTCATAGTCTCATTTTTCCGTTCCTTACGTACGATTATAATAAATTCATAAGAATTTACGTGATTTCTATTTATTGGCTGTACACTTATAAAATTACAATATTTCCATTTGTTTGTCACTTCTAATGTACCAGGATTGTATATCGTTATCCCTGTAGAGCCAATGGAAAAGATACGCTTGTACCTAAAATATATTACTTATCGTTAGATCTAAGTGAATGAAAATAGCATTGTTATATCAAAAAGTCATATATTATAAAACATAACTTGATTGAATAAATACCTAATGAGAATGTTAAATATTAAAAATTATATGTTTGTTAAACATATCTAACATAAAGATGGCATACAATTTAAGTGTTATATTCTTTTCAAAATATGAATCTATACAAATCATAAATAAACGATACTTTCTTATATGTAAATTTTGCATTAAATTGTCATAATGCATCCGATTATTTCTACATTAAAATGTACTAATGCCTGGACACGCACCCATGTCTGAACGTTTTTATCATTTTAGTTCATAAATAAATTGTAATGCAAATTAAAATCAAAGAATCAAAAATAAAAATATTTTTCACATATTTTTATTTTTGATTTTAATTCACATTACACTTACTTAAAAACTAAAATAATAAAGGTGTCTCCGGACAATAGGTCTTAGAGACACACACAAAATGTCTCAGCATACAGTACCTTATATAGTTGTATGAACCAACCGTTAAACAATCGTACAATCTTTTGTTTGACATTAACATTGAACATTAATTCGCTTCTACATCTCTTTCCAACGCAATGTTTTGAATTGACGTGCAAAAATATAAATTGATACATAGATATGAGAAAGAAAAAACAATGCATCGCACTTATTTTCCTTTCCATGTAGAATGCTTGGTAATTAAGAAGCATGTTACATCCTGATTGTCCTTTATCGGCATCATTGTTTCATTTTTTGTGGACGTAATCATATCGATTCGGATAAAGTCTTAATTAAATCGCAGAACACTACTCGCACAAGGTGAAAGATATAGGAGAACGTTCGCGCACGAGTTGGAAAATTACAGGACCACAGATGGTAGTGGCGGCGGTAGATAAAAAAAAAAAAAACGCTCATCTTCCTCGCTACCGTCATCAAAACTTTGCAGTATTTTTTAACACAATCAATATCTTTTGTTATATTCTATAATATATTTATACATATTTAATATCCAAATATAATCTACCTATACATATATATACATACATATTCAAATGTATTTATGTAGATATACATTTACGTAGCGATTTATTTACAATTGTCGTCGTCGTCGTCATCGTATTTCGCCAACATTAATACAAAATAAATCATAAATAATCAACCGCTTTTTCCAGGATGTTCCTGTCGTTCTAGAAAACTTACAACCTAGATCTAGAAATTATATTATTAACTAGTGCGTAATCATCGCGTTTTTTTTTTTTTACGAGCTCACGAGTGCTTCGTTCGCTGACATTTGAGATTCGAATCGCAATTCGATTAAACTACGTTCGCGATTAAATTGGCCGCAATTAACGAGTCCACGAGAACGTCCTAAAAATAAAATGATTAAACTGAACGATGCTATTTTGCTTTGTCAACTGATCAGTCGATTCAATATTGCGACTTGACTTGTGAGACAAAAAGACAATGTCACGATTAATCATATGAAATCGTTAAAACTCAAATATATATATTTTTCGAAAATTTTTTCTCAAAAATTTGACACTGTTTTCTTCGATTCTTCCATTGTTTTCAATTGAATGATACTTTATATCTTTTTGCAAAATAAATGTCTCAACGCAAAATAATAATGGA
>NW_020211759.1:0-1047 GCF_003070985.1 Temnothorax curvispinosus | reverse complement strand
AGTAATGCATGCTGAACACGAATCCAGTAAAGTTTTGTTTTTATTTTTATTGATTTCTAATATTTCATGAGCGACCAAACTTGAAACTTGTATCCGGAGCAAAGTCGTCACCAAGCTTTATCATGGAAGCTTCCGGTGAAAATCAAAGTCAAAGAAGCAGCAGTGGTTAGATTCCGGGGAGAATTTGGATATGTGCTGCATGGTGTTCAGAGATGACAGAATAGAGCTGACAAAAAACGTGCGAGCGTAGGGCACATAAGTGTGTGCGCTTTTCTTGTAATTATTTTTCGCCATTGTTTTTAATAAATGTTTCCATTTTTCTATTAAAAAATAATTAATAAAATGTATTCTATCATTTTTCATGATTGGAATTATAAATTTTCATTTAAAATTCAGTTCGAGAATGAAGTGACGACTTCGCCCCGGCAATTTTGACATTTCAATTTTTGCACCTTTATCGTTTTCACTTTATACCAGTTGAACAAAGCGACGTAGACCAAAAATGTCCGTATAAATTTTGTAGCTAAGGGTTGACTCTTTACAATGGTATACCACATTTTACAAAAATGATTTGTTTTGTTGTTAAAAATCGGCACCGAAGAAATAGTGACGACTTCGCCCCAGTCTCCCTTATTGAATAATATTGATGTTACACAATTTTATTAATTATGAGCATTTAGAATAGAAAAAAATGTTAATACCTTTCAATTGCTTTTAGATAGTCATTGTTTTCATTTGGTTCCAACTTGATACCCATCATAGAATCTTTATAGTAATAACATAAAAAGAATTTTATTATATGAAATATTATTAATATACAATCGATTAAACGATAAAATTGTTGTTATATGAATACATTGCCTAATTTTGAAACAGCTAGAACTCGGCTAAAAATGATCTCCGCAAAAAATTGAAAAATAATTTTGATGGTTGAAGCTCATACTTTAATGTGTTTTTTATCACTTTTTAAAAATGTTTTATTTTTATCGTTCTGTGGATTAAAAATCACGTTATTTTGTTCTTTAAAATTATATTGCCATTTTTTAA
>NW_020211758.1:0-7752 GCF_003070985.1 Temnothorax curvispinosus | reverse complement strand
AAATAGTAAAATATGATAAAAAGGAACTCAAAGTAGCGCATTACGAAATATCGCTCGCGATTTCTGACGAGTTCGTCATAAAATAGAATATTTCTGTGAAGCGGAAAAATTCGAACAAGTGGGTGCAATTTGCCGCATACGTTTAACATACGTGGACATTCGCCAGACGGAAACGCCGATACGTGAACGTTGTAATTTCTGGACTCCGGCCACTTTGAAGGGTGATGCCACCGCTGAGTTTAGATTTCGTCAATCGTCGCTGTTTCCAAGTTTATCGTAACGCAACGGATCTGCGTAGACGTCTGGAGCGATCGATGCTGTCTGTCTATGCAAAATGTTACGTAACGAAACGCGATAACAAATGGCACGTCGTCGATAATCTCTTCAGAACAAATAATCCGTTTTGTGAGACATTTTAGAAATCCCTGAACATTGACGTGATAATAAATGTACAAAACATAACGGATATTTGAGAAAACGAAGACACTAGATAATAAAAAATAACCTTATCTTTTATTGGATAAAATAGTTTTACTTTGTAAGATTACTTTTCATTTTTTACGAATTATTATCAAATATTCTGCAATTATTGAAATAGCGTATGCATATTGCGTTCAGTTTATATTTCGTTTCATGTAATGTCAAAGTATACTGATGTTGGTATACCTACCTATTGGAGTCCGCTCTAACTCGAGAATGCAAAAGGCAGTCAACGCTAAAATCTTAATTAATTACATAGTACAACACAATAATTGTTAATATTTTATAATTGTTAACATTATTATGATTGCACATGTAAGTTTATTAAGAATTTAATAGCATTATAATTTTATCGTAACGTTACTCCAAGAACTTTTATTTATCTTAATATTTTATAAAAGATTAAACAATTCTGCGTAAGACATTGGAAAATTATATCGCGATAACGTGATACTGGGGAGAGAAAGAGAAAGAAAGAGAGCACAACGTGGTGAAAGATAATGATGTCGAGAGCCAGACGGCACCGCGCCGTTGGAACGCGCGCGCGTTCTCGGGCGCGTAACCTCCTGCCGTCATGCGATCCTGTTCGGATATATTTTCTTGCAAATACCCGGCTGGCCCGACGTTTAAATTATCCGTTAACAATGGTAAATTTTATACATGTGGAATGGACGAGCGAGTCCAGTGCGCCGCCCGCCGCAAGATCGACCGCATCATTTCGGCGACCGGCCCGTTAGTTCGGAAAGCGGCCGCTACGCGGAGTGCGACAGGGATAATTTTCTCGTGTTTAAAATCACATCACAACTACTATGAATAGGCGGCCGGCGGGAGCTCTCGTCAGCTTTGCGCAGTGGCGATATCGTAACCAATGAAGTTCTACTGAGGTGCGATTATTGCTAGTTGAAAACTTTTACCAATACCCCGCCATGACGATGTGAAATACCATCGGCTACGGCAATTTTTGAAAGTTTCTGCGGAAACTGTTAATTGAATGTAAACATAAAATATTTTTTCAGACTAGATCTTAAAAACTCTCCTGTCCTTCCTTCTTCTTATTGTTATGGCACCCGATCCCTCCTCAACCCTCCGGGTTCGTTACGGCCAAATGTCCTTTCTTCAATAGGTAAAGAAATAGCTTTAGCCTATTGAGAATTTTTGTCATATTCCTTCGTTTCACATCCTGATATTATTTTTTCTATTTTTATGTATTTAGTTACGTGTTTCTTTTTAATATTTAAATATAATCTTTATCATCAAAACAAAATTTAAAATAAAATGAAACACATATATTGATTTAATAATAATAATAAAGCTAATTAAAAAGTTTTTTTCAATAAAAATAAAATAATTTCCTTCGTTACCTTATATCTTAATTCTTAATAGATAATTTTATTAGCTGCATCTGTTACAGAGAAATTAAAGTATAACGATAATATTCGCAACATAACTGTAACGTTATAATAATAAATTATTATTTAATAATATAAAACGTCTTGACGAGTAAAGGACCAAAATCAATGGTCGAATCATCACGATGATTATTTGCCAATTATAGCCGGATGAAATGAAAGTTTAATTGTTTATAAAACGTTATGTCAATAAATTAATATTAAATAATTAATAACAAATTAATAATAAATATTTGATTATAATAGATTAACTATCTTGATATCGCGATACTTATCCAACCAAATTTTATTAATAATTATTTAACTGTCATTTTCTATTATTTATTAGAAAAAATAAAATAATAATATTGAGGGGAAAAATAAATTCTTGCTTTTCTCACTAAAAAATATTTTTGTCTATACGTAAAATAGAACGTCAGATTTCTTGGCTAAAATAAAATGTTTACGCGAGAAAAATATAAAATAAATAACATTCATCTCTCTTGTCTCAATTGTGCCAACTATCACTAGGTCATCGTTTATCCTCGTCAATATATTAGAGAATATAAACTTCTAATATAATACATTTCTTTTTGAAATAAATTTGTAACTTACCTGTTCTAATCGTAAGTTTCTTTCTAATCGCAGGTTGCTGGCAAGCGCGAAGCGAGCCAAGAAGCTGAAGCCCAACAATGGATGGAGACTGTAATTGGCCAAAGATTTCCACCAGGTAAGCTCCGAAAATAATTTAATTAATATAATATCTCATCTTAATGAGAGAAATGTCTGTCTAGTATGCACATCGTTTCGTATTTATACATGCAATTTATAAATCTTTCAATCAAATACGTATATTTTCGTAGTAAAATATTAGTAATATTTCACCAACTAACGACATGCCTTTTAAGTTTTATCTATTACGAATTCGAAATAATATAATCTTATAATTACATTTGTGGAAAGAAATGAATTATTGAATAATCGACCGTTTACCGCACTTTTTTGGGATAAAAAATAAATAGCGCGTTTGTGAAATAATTTTTTAAATATGTATACATTCTAACATGTTTTTTTCTACTAAAAGTGAATAAAGTCGACACTCTTATATAAAGGCCATACACATTTAATGGCTCTATTATACGAACGCATATAAACTCCTGTTCCACGTGGGTGACGCGAATCCGAAAGCGTTTCGATGTTTTCATCCCCGTGGGGGTGACGCTCAGCTAAAGGGATGGAAGCATATGTCGTTATCTAACTAGAATCACATAATTGCCGGATACAAATGTCAGGCCGCGTGACGTCGCAAAGGTTAAGCTTTGTCGAGGTCAGTTCCCCCGTATAGTACACCTGTCATATGATCGAAAATGCAATCGCGGCGACGAGACACGCGCCATGCAGAACAATATTGATTTCAAATATCTGACGGCGCAGCTGCAGTGTGAAACGTACCGTAATAATGTTTGAATTGAACGTTCAAACTCGCACGTTACATGTATAATTGTCGTAAGTGAACTCGTCAAGCTATTTAAAGAAGTAATCACACAAATGTGTAAATGCAATTTGCACATAAAACTCAATTGTATTTCATTGATATTCGTGATATTGATATTCGTTGTATATTTGAATTGTATTTGAATTGTGTATTTTATTAATATTCGTAAAAGAGAAATACTTATACCTCTAATTATAGCAATTGTATGTTTACGATTTTAATTTATTTCTTATAATTCGTACAAAATTCATTAATGAGTATACGAGACTCGTTTTCGAGTTGCAACAAGTCTTTATAGAATTATGTTGCTTGAATAAAAACTGAGCGTGGGAGAGAGGGGCCTATACGCCGAAATATCGTGTCAACTATTTTTACGAGATAACGAGATTACTGAACTCTGTCCGAACCATCAGGGGTAGTTTCACCCTCCTGTCGCGTTATACTCGCCTGGCAAAACGCGCGCTTTGTTACGTCATTGCGAGCCACCCTATCGAGCATGCCTCGGCGGACAACCCTCGATTCGACATACACCCCTGTTGCGACAAACACGCCAGGCGTCGACGCAATCGGCATTACTTCACGTACGTTTGCGCGGCTTCATTTACTCTTTCCACTTGTTTCTCACCTATATACGAATAGTATTGAATAAGATGAATGTAGTCTGATAAGTGGTTCGAAGGTCGTACATCCTAAAATCTTGGACGAAATCGGTGTCTTAATCGTCAACATATCGTTCTTCATAACGCCATTTAATATATTCGATATAAAGCGCTTTTAATTAATATTCCGTAAATGAAGTGTTATTCTCGATATGTTTAAAGAAATAAAATAAAATTGTTACGAAAGAGAAAGAGAGAAAGAGAAAGAAAGAAGGAGAGAAACGAGGGAGCTCTTCAGTCTGTCATTAATTTAAAAAAAGACTTTGTTTCTTAAGTTAACGATTATTGCATGCTTTATCAGTAACGTAAAGTTATAAATAACGTAAAATTTGATTTATTATATATTATGATATTTATTATGTATATTTTATAAAGCAAAGTAGAAAAATAATTTTGTAACTTGTTACTATAATAGGACTACGATAATTGTCACTTTGTCTCTCTATTAAAATTAAGTATTATTAAAAAATCATTGAATAATGAATTTATTAATATTTCCAGCGCATTTAAACAAACGCGAATCGAAAGAGAATATTTTCCATCATAAGCTCGATAAGTTTTCAACCAAGTTCGACGAATTTCTCGCTGCTTCGTGAACTATCGCGAGAGCTTGTCGCGGGCGTTCATCGACCGGCTACCGCAAACGCGGATCTCGTTTCCGTCGCGTTCGCCGAGATCTCCGAGCGGGCGGGAACTCGGAGATGCACCCGATAATGCTGATTATGTCGAATGTTTAGATTTAACGAGCCTCCACCTATGACTGTCATCCTGGTTGTGCCGAGGACGCGGTGGAGGTGGCCAAACGACGAAACCACCCCCACTCGGGCACATGATTAATCCCCACTAGGAAACCTTCGGTACCTACGACCATCTAAGTGGGGGTCCCCCCCGTAGGCCCGCAAGAAAGCTCTCTTGAACGAGTGGCAGCCTGGTGTCCGCGAACCTTGAGCGTACCTGTCGGATGCGCACGAGATCGAGTGTAAAGAAAAGAAATCCAATCCCGTCTCCAGATTGATACCGATAAAGAAAACTTTGCGACACATTTAACTTTCCGCGACAGTCTAAATAAATTTTTCATAAAATCTATAAATCTTACGAATTAAGAGATAAACTGTCACGAAATAATAAGCCGTGCCGCAGAATTACTCATTAGAGAGGACAGAATTAGTTTAACGCAGAAATTTCATCTATTATACCGGACACAAAGATATAAAATGACGGTCGATTGATATTATTATCTAATATCCTTTCTATCGTTTCTATCTATTCCTAAAGAAATGACAGTTTATGCCATTTCATCTTCTTCCTGCTGCTCTGGTGCTTTGAGAACGTATTCGGTATTCATCTTCGAGCCCCCATCTTGGACGAAACGTGTCTAGGGGTGGTCCGGATCACAATGGCGGTATATACGTTACGTCAGAGTTCACGTTCGAGCTCTACGCGAGGATGCGAGCCGGATAGTCGAAGCTTTTGATGTTATTGACTCGTTTAAAATTGAACTTAAACGGTCGTGGCGCAATCACGTTCCTCTCGCCGCTCCTGACCCGTCCTAGACACTGGAATCCTGATGCACGCCCAGCAAGGATTTGATGGAAATTTCAAGGTATCCCACGGGACTTCCAAATACGGATGGTAGCCTGCTCCCGGAAGCTCGCGAGGCATGCTTGGCACGATCCTTGTCTGACGGGTCTCGATCGCGAAATATCATATTAACGACTTTGTCGCGACTCGTCTTGAATATTAATAATCGACACGTATCTCGGGGAGAAACGAGTCATATTCTAGACTCTAGAGTTTAACAGGATATACGCTGTATATTTTATTAATGAAAAAAAATTATCTAAAGGCTTTTTTGTATTTATACATTTTTGTACTTATACAATCAATTCACTTTTTATTTATTGTTTATACTTGTACTTAACATTGAAATTTTTGTCATTGATCGTGGATAAAATGATATTTCGATATTTCATTACGCAGCAAAAATACAAGTTGAAAATAAATTAATAATCAATCTTGATGTTGATAAAAAAAGAGATTCACGTTAATCAATTTAATGTCAGAGAAACGATCGCGAGCAGCTGGAAACGTTTGTGTTTTTGCATTACCAAAACTCGTTACGTACGAAAAAGCTCTTGTGCTAATTTCAGTTTGATATTTCATCAAATATCTCGCGTGACACACATTCAGAATTTATTTATCATTGCGTACGTATTGATAGCATGTTCTGGCAAACATGTGTTCCGTCGCGCCGGTCTCGATGTCGTTGTCGACAAATTCACTTATTTTTCTCGTGGCTTACGTTACTACCCCCTTGAACATTAGGGTCGATAGTCGACGATGCGTATTGATTTACCGTCATCTGTACATCATGTTACGTCGTAGGGACGCTGGCGTACCAGGGCCGCATACGGCACTCCGGATGGATCGTACTTTGCGCAACTAGTTTATGTGTCACCTCTCCTTCTTTCGTCTCACCTCTCCCTCTTTCGCAATAATTATCACCCGTGTTTGCGGTACTTTACTCGAACGGCGTTTAAGTGACCAACGCTCTTCCAAAGCGGATGCGAAATTCCATTATCAGAATTTTATCTATCTGAACAATCCGGAGGTTCGTCTTTCGTACCGGAAGGGTTGCAACATAATGTCACAGTATCTTCGTGATTATGTAGACGATATCGCGCGAGATTGAGTTACGCATGTAACTGGGTAGCGCGGGGCGCCGTTTAAGTTTGATTTGCTTGGAATTGCTGTCCGCTGATATAACTCATTCTCGCGCAAAGCTGCAACGCGACAGCCTCCCCTCTACTCGGGATAATCTCATTCGCGATTTGTATCGATGTGAACATTGCTTAAACGCTGCGATAATACGCGCGACGTTTCCAAAACAGAAGAAACGTCAGTCATCCGTCCGTCACGGTGGCGCAAGTCGCTCGGGTGCACCAGGGCACCAGCAGACGTTTGAGGGATTTATAGGGTGTCCCGCCAGAGCAACCCGTCGCCGACGGGTCGATTCGCTAAATTACGACCTTACACCTACACCCTTCCTCTCGCCTCGCCCTCATTCAACTCCTCGACCGCGGGTGACCGCGTGAGTTGTTCCTTTCGAGTTGGGCGCGATCATTGAACATCATCGACCATGTTCTCGTCATGTGACGCGGCGTGACGTCACGGAAGCTCGCACCTACTAGGGGAGCAACGCCGAGCAGTAGATGAATTTATGGGGATGGATACGCGTTGTACCATTCCGCGCGGAGGACCCTGATAAGCTCTTTCCGCGCGCGTCGCGAGAATCCCCGTCGAAAGGCCGAGGGGGGTGGGGGCGGAGGGAGGTTGTAAGGAGAATTCCTTCGATATACGAAAAGAAATCGCCGGGCGACGAGCGACGGGGGGCGGCCGATCACTCGAGGATGGGCCGCGAGTGTCAGTTGTCCGTCAAGAGATCGTCAATGACGTCATTCCGAGACGAGCCTACCAGGATTACAGCCCCGAGCTAGATTTACGAGCGTCGCGCGATCAACAGGTGGTTCGTCGCGAGTTATAGGTAATGCTGGCGCACGCGTGCGCCGAGGGGGTGGGAGAGGGAGCGAACGGGTTACGCGACCACGGGGACGTGCATTGTCACTTGCGTGGCTTTTCTCGCGTTGGCGATCAATGTAAAACGTTAACGCGAATCCAGTAACGGCTGGAAACTGCAACTCTATAAGCTTGCGTTCGTTTATTCACATTA
>NW_020211757.1:0-4437 GCF_003070985.1 Temnothorax curvispinosus | reverse complement strand
TACGCCGGTAGCGCGGTCGGTTTGAATCATAGTGAACGTACATAACACCCTCTCCGCTAAAGTAAAACATTTTTATGGCTACGCTAATGTACTTGTAAGGAAAGAAAAAGAAATCCCTTATATGGTAATCCGTTAAAAAAAAAGAAAACGCGGCCCTTCTAGAACATAATAAAAATTGAATAAGAAACAGAAAAATTGTGTCTTAACCACTCTTTCCTATCTCAGATTAACTTCGTAATCTCCTAAATGTGTAGGCAATTTATGTGGCCTTCGTGGTCTCGTAGGTTGTCTAGGAGTGGTTTCGACCGGATCAATATCGCATTCGGAATGATTTTCCGATTGTGCTGGCAACGCTTGTGGAGGAGGCGGTAATCTCATTGCTTCTGGTGTACGGTGATTCGCTTCCTCCACGTTATCAACTACGCTTTCTTCTCCGACCACTGAGTAGTCTAAATCGGACGTTATCGCACTAACTTTATCATTTAGCTTTACTGGCGTCCTATTGCCAATCGTGCGCATCTGGTTGATGTGCCTCTTCCAGATTCGTCCATCATCCAGTTTGATCTTATAATGTAGTTTACCAATACGCTCTACAACTTTTCCAAACATCCATTTATCTACGCCTAAATAGTTTCGACAACTCACTCTCTCTCCTTCCTTAAAGACCAGATGAGTTTCTGTTGTTACGTTGTAGTCGTTACTATGCTTTATTTCTGGATGTAGTAAATCCAGGCGTGTGCGTATTATTCTCGCGAACATTAGTTCTGCCGGAGATTTCTCTGTCGCTGGATGGATCATATTTCTATACTGTATTAATATTTGTTGTAATGCAATATGTACATTGGTTCTGTCGCTTCGCATACGACGTAAGGAATTCTTTAAAGTTTGTATAAACCTTTCGGCCTGACCATTGGTAGCCGGATTGTACGGTGCCGTAAATTTTTGTACGATTCCGTTTTGTTTTAAAAACGAAGTGAATTCGGACGAAATAAAAGTTCTTCCGTTGTCGGATACGAATGTTTTTGGAATTCCAAAAGTAGCGAAAATTTTCCTACATACGTCTATAGTAGTTTTAGCTGTAATGTCTTTGACGATGTGGACCTCTGGCCACTTAGTATACGCATCGATTAAGACAAAAAAGAAATGACCCAAGAAAGGTCCTGCAAAATCCGCGTGAACGCGACTGAAAGGAGTTGTGGTTTTCTCCCAAAGGTGTGGTTCTATTTTCGTGGGATTATTGCGAAAAGAGTTGCAATCTTTGCAATTTTTAGCTAACGACTCTATATCTTTGTTGATATTAGGCCACCACACATAACTTCTAGCTAAGTTTTTCATCTTGCTGATACCAAAATGTCCCATATGTAGTTCTTGCAGAATTCTTTTACGTAGTACTACTGGGATTACTACTCGATGACCTCTTAAGATTACATTATTCTGTAGTGTAAGTTCACCAACATCTAAGTTAAAACCTTTTAGATTTTTAAATTTTTTACCTGTCTTTAATGCTTCTAAAACTTCTACGAGTTCTTTATCTTTAACTGTAGCTGTAGCTAATTCTGTCACTGTAAGTGGAAGACTCTCGATTGTATCTAATTGAAAGATATCAACTACGTCCTCGTTAACTTGAATTCCTTCTATAGGAAGGCGAGAAAGACAGTCGGCGTTTGCGTGTGCCTCCGATCTACGATACTTAATGGTGTAATTGAAACCTCGCAGAAAAAGAGCATAGTGCTGCATTCGCATAGCACTGCATATTGGAAGTCCTTTTTGGGGTGAGAAAATTTGTACTAATGGGCGGTGGTCTGTAATTAACGTAAAATGTCCACCGTGTAAGAACTGGTAGAATTTTTTTATACCAAAGATTATGGCGTATGCTTCTTTGTCTATTTGCGAGTATGATTTTTGTATTTTCGAGAGAGTTTGGGAAGCGTATTGAATTACTCTTTCTGTACCATCCGGATACAAATGTGATAGGATAGCACCTACACCGTACGCGCTAGTATCCGTAGCAAGAATTAGAGGCAAAGTTGGATCGAAATGTACCAAGAAATCCGTACTTGAAAACGCCTTTTTGGCAGCTAAAAAGCTTCTTTTACACTCCGTAGTCCAGACAAATTTGGTGTTCTTACGTAATAGATTGTTCAACGGATGTAGTATCGTGCTTAAATTCTTAATAAAACGACCGTAGTAATTGACCATTCCAAGGAAACTACGCACCTGAGGAACGTCTTCCGGTCTACGCATTTTTTCAATTGCTTCTATTTTATCCGGCTCTTTATGTAATCCGTTTTTGTCGATAATGTAACCGCAATAATTAATTTGTTCCATAAAAAATTCGCTTTTATCAAGATTAATTCTAATATTGTACTGATGTAGACGTTTAAAAACTGCTTCTAATTTTTGTAAGTGATCTTCCGGATTTTTACCCGATACGCGTATGTCATCCAAGAAAGCAGTTACTCCCGAAAGATCTTTCAGAATGTTCTCCATGTCACGTTGCCAAATGGCCGGTGCAGACGCGATTCCATACATTAAACGCTTAGGTCGGTAAAGGCCTTTATGAGTATTCAATGTAAGGAGGTGTTGATCCTCGGGGCGAACCTCCATTTGTAAATATGCTTGTAATAAATCAATTTTAGAGAAAACTGTGCCGCCCTCCATTGAGGTAAACAATTCGTCCGCTGTCGGAAGATGATGCTCGTCAACAACGAGCTGAGGATTTAAGGTGACACTATAATCGCCACAAAGGCGAACCTGGCCGTTCTTTTTAAGAACTGGGACTATCGGCGTAGCCCATTCAGAAGTGTCTACCTTCTCTAAAACTCCTTCTGATTCTAGCCGTTGCAATTCCTTTTCTATTAAGGGGCGTAATCTGAAAGGCACTGGCCGCGATTTGCAAAATACCGGTTTCGCATCTTTTTTAAGCGTTAATTTTGCCTGTAACCCTTTTATTTTTGCTATCGACGGTGTCATGATTGACTTGTACTTTTGTAGTAATGCATTTAACCTATCTTTGTGACCAGTATCTATCGCATGTATCGATTCTATGCTACTAAGAAAATTCTTAATATTAGCTTCATCCCGTAATTGGAAGATCCATTCGCGACCTAAAAAAGCGTTTCTCTTTTGATTTGTAATATATAGATGTAATTCGCGTAGTTTATTATGGCACCGTACAGTCACGACTATATAACCTAGTAATTTTACGTTCTGCTTACAATAAGAAATTAATGTAAGTTGCGTTGAATGTATGGGCGAATCTGGAAAAAGCTTACTCGCGTGCTCCTGCGCCATCACCGACACCGCAGCACCGCTATCTATTTCGAACTTGACTTGTTTGTCATTTACCAGCAGTGTAGTGAAGATTTTGTCCCGAAACTGTGTATGTTCCATCAATAGGATCTCTTCAAGCTGGTTTGTTTCCCGGCTCACTTGAAAGCACACCTTTTTCAGATGGCCGCTCTTTCCACAAGCGTTGCATTTGACGTTCTTATCTAATGTACATTTGGACGCTAGATGATTTGCACCGCATCTATAACATGTAATAATATTAGTATTCGTATTTTTACAAGACTTTACATTTTTCGAACCTTGTCTGCCATTAAATTCACGCGCGTTTATACCTTTTTGTTGTTGTACTTTTACAGACTTATCTACGTTAGATGGATGTCGGGGAGTCCGCTTGGCCGCTTGTACCAGACTTAATTCCGCTAATTCTCCTTGTAGTTGTTGAGCACCTTTCTCAGACAGCTCCATTGTAGTGGCCACCTGCGCTGCTTTTTCCAACGTTAGATCCGCCAGCTCCAGGAGACGTGCTTGAGTCCTCTTGTTCGACAAGCCAAACACTAACTGGTTTCTTAGGGCTGTCTTTAAATAATAGCCAAACTTGCAATGCACGCTTAGCTTGTGGAGTGCCGCTAAGAATTCTTGAACTGTTTCACCATCCTTCTGCTTACGTTGATGGAATTTGTAGTTTTCCGCTATTTCTAACGGCGCCGGGTCGTAAAATTCTCCCAAGCTCCTTGTAAGCGTCGCGTAACTGGCTTCGAAGGGATCTTGCGGCGATAACCGATTGCACAAGATATCGAACGATGTGGCCCCAACGTAATGCAGTAAGTAAGGCACTCGGGCCTCGTCCTTAATTGTAAATATTCGAAAAGCGCCTTCCAGCCTGAGTAACCATCGTGACCAATTTGTGACGGTGGAATCGAAAGGCTCGATCGTAAACGTATTTGGCACTGCTGCCGTCGCCGTCGCCATTTTTGGTATGGCTCAAAAGGGATGTATCCGTCTCGCGTTTGCCGTTTGCCGTCTTCTTTTTGTACTTCCCGACTCGTACCTTTTTCGTGGCTACTGTCGAGATAACCCTGATCCCATCCTCGTCGCCAATTGTTGTAATTCTTCAACCAAGCAGGTCCAGTACAGGGGATAGGGTTT
>NW_020211756.1:0-8575 GCF_003070985.1 Temnothorax curvispinosus | reverse complement strand
TCGTGTCCATTGTCATCGCGCGCGAGCCATAATCGAAACGTAAATCGTCACATGCTGCCGTGTCACTCGTCACCGACGCGACACGGTGACATTCGAGCTCGCGCGGCTCGAAAGTATAGTTCTCCCCGCGAGAGAGCCGATTCTCCGTCACTTCGACACAGCGCGAACGACATGACCGAGAGCGGCAATTTTTGCGACGCGTTGCACTGCACTTCCGCGGTATCTTTGTCGAGCGGAAAATACTCGCGTAGAAAGCACACGTTTCTCGCCGCGTTGACCGAGACATCGAAGAGACGCGTATTAACTCAACCGGCACTAATTCATAGGCTCGCGGCGCGGCGCGGCCGGCGGCGCACGCTCGGCCATCTCGACTCCGAATTTCGAAAGGCGAATCTCGCGATCGCGGGTTTAACATGATGAACGAATAAGTTACGGTTCCGACGCTTCACACATGTTCCATATCATCGCTTGCTGTCCCGCGAAGCACCTCGAACACTCGCTTGTACGCCAGATTCCCTCTTGATCGATGACAAGTGCGAAAATTACGGAGCAATCACTCACTTGCGTGTCCGACGCGTAACTCCGCTCGCTCGGCTATGTTCGTGCGCGCTCGGCCCGCTTCGGTCGCGCGCGTGACGTATGAGCCGGAAGAGAGACGGCGTTGTTGTCCGCCCGAATTCCTGAGAGTCAGGTAGAGGGGGAGTGGGGGTACGTATACGCGCGCAGGTAGAAAGCACGTGTATTCGCGTTTGGATCTTGGATCGCGGCAGATCGCGGAGCGAATAAACACGTCCTAAAAAATGTCTCTTGTCACATATTTTCTCTTCGCGCTATATATTTTCGCTGTCTGCTAAACTAACTGGCGCGACGACTTAAGATCAAGATACATACGTTACGAAAGTTTTCGGAGTAAATTCCGATCGGAATTATTTCGTTTTCTTTAGAAAACACAATAAAAAATCGAGAAAATAACTAAACAATTCCGATATTTCAAAAAATTCCATAATATACGTACCGAGATACATAACAATCTCTTTCTTTTTCTCTCACGTTATATTCTCGCGCGTTATATTTTCGCTAACCTAACTGGCGCGATGATTTAAAATCAGCCTACGTATTACGAAAGTTTTCGGACTGGATTCCGATCAGAGTTATTTCATTTTCTTTAGAAAGCATAATAAATTTCAACTAAACAATTCCGATCGGAATTTACTCCGAAAACTTTTGTGATATGTGTATCTTGATTTTAAGTCGTCGCGCCAGTTAGTTTAGCGGACAGCGAAAATATAGCGCGAAGAAAAAATATAGGACGAGAGAATTGTTATGTTTTTTAATACGTATTTACTCGCTCCGCGATCCAAACGCGAATACACATACATACACGTGCCTTCAACCTGCGTGCGTACGTACCCCCACTCCCCCACTACCTGACTCTCAGGAATTCGGGCGGACACCGTCACTCTTCCGGTTCATATCGATCGAAATCTATTTCGAAAAAAATTCCATAATACATAATGTCTCTTTTTTTTTCTCGCGCTGTATTTTCGCTATTCGTCAGACTATAACCGACGCGCGACGCGACGTTTTAAAATCAGATGATGAATCGATCATGTTTTATCGCACGTGTAATGTTTGTCGTATTAAAATAAATAAAAATACTTCTTTACGTTTCCCTCGAAAATGCGAAATATCACGTAATGTATAAAGAAACAAATCGCGCTTGCGACATCGACTTTCTCAATTTTCGGTTGAGATACGAGGAAATTCAATTAAAAATTCTCTGTTGGCAGACAAGCGAATACGCATTCGCTTTTTCGAATACCGGCACCGTCGACATCGAATACGCGTGGCAGATAAATATGGACGAGCAGTACCCGGTGAGATCGGTCGCGAATTATTCGTCAAGATCGCGAAGGAACGATGCTCGATCCAAAATTACCTCATTAACGTCTCACGAACATCGTCAACGACACAATCCGAGTTTCGTCGGGAGCGTAAAATCGAATCGTCGACAGCTCCTGTCGTCTCGAGGTAACTACTAGATTCTCGAACGATTACTGATCTATTAAAAAAAAAAAAAAAAAGAAAAGCATATCCGATCTAAATATAAAATATAAATGTTTACAGACAATCTTATCGAGGTGAAACCAACTGCTCGCCAATGCGGTCCATCCGATCTCTTTAGCAGCAGCGCCGGACTGACGGAAAGAAGTAGCGACAGCTGGTTAGAGAGCGACGATCTTCCGTTTGGAATTTATCCCGAAAAGGGAATTTTATCGCCGGATGAATCCGTGGAATGCGTTTTGCGATTCTCCCCCGTGGATGTATTCGACTACAAGGCATATCTTACATGCAAGTACGATCGCCATTGCGACTATTTGTCTATTTCGATATCATTTAATTTAATCTGATTCGATTTTGCGAAATAATTTAATTTATACTGCCGGATCTTTCTTGTTATAAATGAAGCTTTTAGTACGCGTAATTATTTAAATTATAAATGGAATTTGTATTTAATAAATAATTTTACGCATATTATTTATTAAATACAAATTTCGGTGGCGCGCAACTGATATCGGATGTTTTAATAATAAAAATAATTCTAAAAGTGCAAATGAAATAAATACAAAATAAATATAAATACAAAAGCCTGCCGCTATCGTCACGTATATTTTCATCCGTTTATTTATCGGATTGATCGTACCCATAAATTCTTGACGCTATCTGCATACGCGCATTTCCGTTTGTTCCGGTGAGCAGAATGGAGAATCTCGATCCGGAGCTGCCGGAGTTGGTTATTCCCATCGTCGGAAGAAGTTTGTTGCCGTACTGCCACTTCGACATACCGGAAAGCGACTATCTGCTCGGTGATAGACGCGACGCGAAACTGCCAGGACCCATCGGTTACCAACCGGATGATAATTCTCTTCCGGAGGGTACGAGAGTGATTGAGCTCGACGTGATCGGAATCGGCGGGTCTCACGTAATGTAAATAATATATATATATATATATGTTTAACCGAATAGAGACGCAAACACTAATGCGTTATCGGAAATTTCAGCAAGTTCCGAATGATAAATCCAACGTCGGACGACTATCATTTCGCTTGGGAGGATCGTACCCGTCACGCCGAAGGCGAGATCCCGAAATTTCATTGTACACTTCCGGAAGGAATCGCTGAGCGAGGAAAACAAGTCGACTTCGCGTTTACGTTTCTCGCGGAGGACATCGGCATTTTCGAATCCTTCTGGTTGTTCCGTGTCGAAAAATACAATCTGGAGTGTTTCTTTCTGTTCGTCGCAACGGTCAGAGAACCGTCGGTTTGCTGTTCGCTTGCCCATCTAAAAATGAGACCAACCGTATTGGGTTAGATAAAAGAGACTGATAGAAAGATATATATAAACATTCTGTACGATCTTTATGCATTGACATCTATGTCCTCCACAGGGACCAATGTGCGAGGTTCGGTAAGCATAATTAACAACGAGGAATTTCAGATTTCCTTTCACATCGCGCGAGATTCTTTATATTCCGAAGGGCGGCTTCAGCATTTAAAGATAACGCCTATGAGTGGCATTTTGCCAGCGAAAAGCGAGCAGATATTTTGGTAAACGAAGAAAAAGCAAGATCTCTGAACATTTCGAAATTTTTCAGATATTTTAATCAAACACCTTTTATTACGTAGGATCGAGTATCAGCCTACGCTTGTTGGCGAATTTCAATTTTCTGTAAAATGCGTTGTAAAAAGAATGAAGGCATTATTGACTATATTTGTTACGACGACGACGTACGATATTATCGTTTCCGTTACGTACGTCGATCAGAACGGCCAGATAGCGCGATTAAATCAGAATAAAGAAAATATTATCGACTACGGGAAAGTATGTATACATATATATCTAATTTGTTTTAAAATTGAAAAATAAATTTTAACCAACATCAAGCATTTTTAATTTTTAGTTGATGTTAAAAACGCCCGTTACTATCACGTTTGAAATAATAAACTCGAGCAAGATGACGCTTTACTACTCTTGGGACCTCGGCATGACATCGGAAATAATTAGCAGAAATATGTACACGATTGCAATGCCTCAAACGCAGGATCACGTGCTTAGCGAGTCGCGTTCCAACTGTTCTCTCATTGTCACAGCGTTACAAAAGACGGTGATAAAGAATCATCCCATTCTTTTGAAGGTACCGTTCTTGTTTTTCCTATATCAATATCATTATGTTTTCTGAAAGATGTAAACGGAGATTTTACAAATCGCTGCCTCTTTTTCGTATTCAGATTTCTAGAGGGCCGACCTACCGACTAATCTTGAAAGCAACAGCGAATAAACCGATTTTGGAGTTCAGTTTTAATTATTACGACTTTGGACCGTGCTACATTCGAAACGTCACTCCGTATCACATCGACTTACGCATCACGAATTCAGACGATGTTCCGTACATGTAAGCTGGTTTTTAATCACTTTCAGAAAGTCCGAGAGATTAACTAACAAAACGATTCATTTTCTTAGATTAGAATGCAAATTTGAGAAGAAACCACACATCTCTGTAAATCTAGATGCCCTTTCAGAGACAATAATCGCTCGGTCAAGTATTATCGTTCCGATAACATTCCGACCTTTGGAACAGGTGCATTATCGTGATGATTTGCATTTTATAATCAATTCGACGATCGAAAAAAAGATTACTATAACTGGCGAAGGAATTATACATAAGGTATAAATATAATTTAAAAATACGTTTATATATAGTACATATTATTTATTAATTATTCCATTTAATACTAGACTATATGTAATCTGTGCAATTCATTTAAATAAAAATCTTGCAGAATTACTTATAATTCTGTACTCTGTTATGGCAGATTCGTTTAGTAAATCCGCGCGACAAATCAGTGGATCTTGGTAATCTACCAATTAATAAAATAGCAACTAAAAAAGTGCCAGTGATCAACGACGGACGTGCTGCACTCGAGTTGAAGTTTGATCTTATGAAGAATCTACCTGGATACGATCGATTTCGCGAACGATTTCAAATTTGTCCGGATAAGATCGACCAAGAGAATTCCAAAAAGGATCACACTCGAGCATCGATTTCTGAAACAAAACGTTCGCATACGCTCGACGTGACTCTTCAGACCGTCGAACCCGATCTGTCCGAAGTTCTGGAGATCGAGCCGGCAGAATCGATCGTACTTCAGCCGGGGAAAATTGCGAATGTCGTTGTAAAATACAAATCTACGCGCAGGATGCGTCCTTTCGTCGTTAAGATGGCTTACCAAACCAATTCCATGATCCAACCGTTATTTATCTTGCGCGGAAGCTGTATAGGCGCGGAGTTCCGTTTGAACAGGACTTATGTTCCTTTCGGTATAGTCGTTCAACGTTGTCTCAGCGAGACAAAGATAGTGCTATTGAACACGGGAGATATTGGTGTCAGGTTGGTTTTTATTACCTAACTAATATAATAAGTAAAAAATAAATAAAGAATGTAGGACTTTATATTAATTTAAGAAATTAAGGGACTTTAAAATATTTTTGGACATAAATTTCTTTTAATAAAACGCATTCTTAAAAATATATGCTCTTTTCTCTAACAAATAATTTAAGCGTCTTTTATTTTCTATATACACGTACGGTTCCCATCCGTATATTTTACAAGTATTCTTTTTACATGTAATTTTCATTACTTTAATGCGAGATAAAGATTGATTTATTCAGATTCATTAATGTCGTACGATAACGTATAATTTATCGATCTCCAGATTCAAGTGGAACACGTCGAAATTGCCCAGTGATTTTAGCATCGCTCCTGCGGCTGGCTATTGCTCTCCTGGTATGGACGTCAACTTCGTTGTCAGTTTCCGACCTACTCAGCACGACAGTTTGATCGAGGGCAATGTAAGCGTATACAACTTCTACCCTTGTGTACCCGTGCATACAAATACTCTCGATCTTCGGCGAGAGTCTCGCGTACCTTCCGTACAATATACGCCGAACACAAAAGTGGTTTATTGCGCAACACAGTATATCTCTCGCCATATTTCTACATCGTATTTAACTTTTCGAAGTAACTTTTCCCCTCAGAACTTGAGAACGAGACTCTTGTATACGTGCCTGATATATATTTCTCGAGACTTTACTATATTTTAATAAATTCTTTTAAAAGTTATTTTAATGTTAATTTTTATAAACGCATAAAAAATACCTAATAATTGTTATTTTGAAAAAGCTTCTAATACGCAAATTCTATTCTAATTTAAATCTGATATTAATCTTATCTGGCGTGCAAGGAAATACTAGGACAGCGCAAAAATTACATATTTTTACAGTGATATACATATATATATAATCCTAGACAAGAAGAATAGTTTACTTTGTTTTCAGGCAACGCTTGAAATTGAAAAATATGGAGATCTCAGCGTAAGAATTACCGGAGCTAGTTGCAAGCTACCCGACCCGGTTGACACTCTGTTCTTCTCGTGTCGCGTTCGCGAGAAAATAATGAGGTCTCTAAACGTCGAAAACGACACCGCGACTCCTTGGAAATTGAAACCGGAGATTACCGGCGACTATTTCTTCGTCGACGAGGTCTTGCACGTTCCTTCGAAAAAATCTGCTACCTGCGCAGTCACCTACGCTCCTCTAGTCATGAACAGCGAGAATAATCACCACGAAGTAATTAAAAGAGAACTTGGCTAATTTCGAGTGAAATGATATCGTATAATTTCGCAGTAACGAATAGAACGGCTTTGTAAATTCTACATGAAAGCAACAGGTCGACAAACGTGTAATATTTCCGTAAATTATATCTCAGGGTACGTTGCTTCTAAAGCTGCCGGATGACAAAGCGCCTTTGGTGTACTGTCTTCGAGGACTCAGTCTACCTCCGCAAGTTCTCCAAAGGATTACACGTCAATTCCCGGCAAAGACGAAGTACACCGAATTGTTACCTGTCTACAATTGGCTGAGCAGGCAGCAACGATTCGAATGCAAAATTGTGAATACAAACGGCAACGAGCCCGTCGAGGTTTAGAAATTTTCTGAGAAATTTAGAACGTGAAATAATTAATTAAATTAATGCATATTAACGCAATATAATGAAATTCGTATATTTTCTTTCCTTAATTTACTTTTTCAGAATGTCAAAGTATTCACTTTTATCGGCAATAGCAAGATAGATGTGCCGGCGAACGGCCAGCGAGATTATCGCGCAGAGTTTTACTCCTACAAAGAATCGAAATATAATTTTAAGGTAAATTATTAAAGAAAATGCAAATAATGTAAAAGTTATTTTCGAAAAGACTTTTAGGTAATACATAGGTAGAATGCAACTTTCTAACTGTTTTTGAACGTGCTTTCGTTGTGTAAAATAATATTTTGCAAAATAATTAGAATCACGCGCGTGTACAGGTAACGTTCACTAACGAAGAGGGCGAATATCAATTTTATGAACTCCAATACGATATTACAAGACCACAAGAGATCGAGTCGATTAAGTTGGTCACTGCGGTACGATCTCCGGTGTGCCATGCTTTAAGGCTCGATAATCCACTTAAGGAGCAGTATGTAACATATACGGCAAACTGTCAGCATCCCTGCATCATGATCTACGACGTACCAAAGCTTGTGGCACCCTTACACAGCGTTAGTCATCGGATTTTGTCGATAATATGTTGAAAGTTATACCCAATTAAGTTCAATTTTCCTGAAAGTGCATTAAAATATTAACTCCTTCCGGTCCAAACTATTAGCTGTATCTAAATAAATAAATACATAAATAAACATTCAAAAATTTGTATTACTTGGAGAAATCTATGGAGATCTTTTAAAATATAGTTTGCCGATTATAATCGCTATTTGAATGCTTGAAAAATTATGCGATAGGCTACCGCAATACGTTATATATCGACATGGCAAAGGGTTAATATAATAAAGGAATTACATCCGCAACTTGTAAATTAATTTAATCGTGGCAAACAAATAACGATAACGATCGCCGTGAATGTGACAGGAAACCATCGGTGTTGAGTATCGTCCTTTACACCCTGCCGAGGAAACCGCGGTAAACTTGGACATCAACTGCGAGGAGCTCGGACTGTTTCCCTATGAGCTGCGATTGCGAGCGATACCAGCACCCGCGGAGAAAACGACTCACGTCGTCGCGGTACTCGGCGGTTCCACCACCTTCTCTCTGACTATAAGCAATCACGCCCGAAAGACTGCGGTGTTCGCCATCAAGGTGAGCATAAAACGTTTCCTCTTATATTTTCTTTTTGCCATAACAATCGTTAGAAAAATCTCATTCTCGGTTTAGGTGAATAACGAATGCTTCACGACTCCGAAGAACGTCGAGGTGCCAGCTTTGAAGAATGCTACATTCGATGTAACTTACGAGCCCTGCGACGTCGACAACATCTCCGCTACTTTGACAGCCACATCTGAGATTGCCGGCGAATTTGTGTACGATAATTCGCAATTAAGATGGCTTAATCCTTCGTGATTCTAACATCGAATTAAACTCGAGAGACATATGTTGCGATAGCCTATCGCATAGTTCTTCAAG
>NW_020211755.1:0-1122 GCF_003070985.1 Temnothorax curvispinosus | reverse complement strand
AGGTTTTTGGTCAAAAACGAAGAAAGTATGTCCGTCGCGCGTCTTCGAAAAAAATGCATCCAGACTGCATAACTCCTACAGTTAAACACGGCGGAGGATCGGTGATGGTGTAGGGATGTTTCAGTTATACGGGCGTGGGAGATCTACATATTTTGAAAGCACATAAATTAAGGAACATTTTAAGACTAAAATCAATTCGCTATCTATATTTTAACTGGTACTTTACTCTTGTACTTATGGGAAGAGGATAAGCACAGAACTTTTATTCTACATATTTTGAAAGCACATAAATTAAGAAACATTTTAAGACTAAAACCAATTCGCTATCTGTATTTTTACTGGTACTTTACTCTTGTACGTATGGGATGCTCACTTTCAAGGAGATTTGTCGGCTGAAGGGAATAAGCACAAAACTCTTATTCCACATATTTTGAAAGCACATAAATTAAGGAACATTTTAAGACTAAAACCAATTTGCTATTTGTATTTTAACTGGTATTTTACTCTTGTATGTATGGGGTGCTCACGTTCGGGTCGATGGAAGGGGATGAGCACAAAAATTTCATTGTGCATATTTCGAGAACACATTAATCGAGAAACATTTTATGACTAAAACCAATTCGCTATCTGTATTTTTACTGGTACTTTACTCTTGTACGTATGGGATGCTCACTTTCAAGGAGATTTGTCGGCTGAAGGGGATAAGCACAAAACTCTTATTCCACATATTTTGAAAGCACATATATTAAGGAACATTTTAAGACTAAAACCAATTTGCTATCTGTATTTTAACTGGTATTTTACTCTTGTATGTATGGGGTGCTCACGTTCGGGTCGATGGAAGGGGATGAGCACGAAAATTTCATTGTGCATATTTCGAGAACACATTAATCGAGAAACATTTTAAAACAAGAATTATTTCGCTTTCTGTATTTTAACTGATACTTTACTCTTATATCAGTAGTATATAGATCTTTTTTGTGTATATCTTTTAAACTGTTACAGATAGACTAATTTCGTTTGAGGCATTTGAAAGCACATAAAAAGCACATAATTCTAGCATATTGAGTTTTTTATTTTATATGTAATTTTAATGAGTGGGGGTGCTAGCTTACGTTAAGC
>NW_020211754.1:1673-1813 GCF_003070985.1 Temnothorax curvispinosus | reverse complement strand
GTCTCCTTATCGCGCTACTACATCGGTAAGCTGATTCCGCCCCCGGTTGGCTATTTCCGTTTACCGCGCTCGGGTTCCATCGAAATTTGACGGATCGACTGCGCGGCATCTCCGTATCGCGTATCCTATGTCGATAAGCC
>NW_020211754.1:183-1663 GCF_003070985.1 Temnothorax curvispinosus | reverse complement strand
ATCGACTGCGCGGCATCTCCGTATCGCGTATCCTATGTCGATAAGCCGATTGCGCTGCCGATTGGCTATCTCGAGTTCCCGCGTTCGGATTCCATCGGAACTTGATGGACCATTAGCGCGGCGCCTCCGTATCGCGCTCTTACGTCGGTAAGCCGATTCCGCTTACGCGTCGTTCAATCGACCTCCGTCCGCAGGATTCGCTCAAAACTCAGTTCCGGACCTTCGCCGTGAATCCTTAGTACGTCGTTATTCAATTTTTTCGGATTGCGCGCCCGGTTAAGCGATTCGTCGTGTTCGCGTTGCCGCTCGATCTTTTACCGTTTTGCCCGATTACCTTCCCGCTCCTTCCGCGTTACCCCGTTGCCGCGGTTTCGCGATTGCGCTCTTTATCTTACGGGATATTTAACCGAAAAGCAAACTCAACCTTTGTTTGCTGTTGCGCGATGCGCTTTTTATTTTATCGCATCCGCAGGATAATAATATTAAATGTCTTGTTCCCCTTTATCTAATGACTGTAGCCAAATAAAAATCTTTTATTGCTTAATTCTATGGGGTTTTATAAATATCTTAATACTAATTTATTTACGCTTAATCTACAACGCTCTCGTCTATTGTGTGACGAAGTCATGGCGTATATGTCTCGGTGCGTCACGTCGCGCGCGCGCTTACAACTCATCAATCTTATTCGTTCATTTAATCGGCCCGCTAGCCTCGCGCTTCATCCGCGGCGCTATTGCTCTTCGTCCCTCCTGTCACTCGGTCGGTCAGCGAAGCCCTTTGCCTCGCCCGCGCGTCCTCAATCTCACCGCTGCCGTTGCATCGCCGCATCTGGATTACAGGCACCCTCATGGATATCGCTGTGATGGCCTCCTTGTCGGTCCAGTCGGCCTTGGCTAAAATGGCGCCGTGTCCCGGCGCCACAATGCGTGGCGCTTAAAATTTAAATTGGCGCCACGATACGTGGCGCTTAAAATTTAAATTAAATATAACTCTCGCAAGCCTGCAGAATAACAAATCGGCGCCACGATACGTGGCGCTTAAAATTTAAATCGGCGCCACAATACGTGGCGCTTAACATTTAAATCGGCGACACAATACATGGCGCTTAAAATTTAAATTAAATTTAACTCTCGCGAGCCTGCAAAATAACAAATCGGCCCCACGATACGTGGCGCTTAAAATTTAAATTAAATATAACTCGTGATCCTGCAGAATAACAAATCGGCGCCACGATACATGGCGCTTAAAATTTAAATTAAATATAACTCTCGCGAGCCTGCAGAAAAACAAACTGCCACCATACGTGGCTTAAAATTTACTGCCACAATACGTGGCTTAAAATTTAAATTAAATATAACTCTTGTGAGCTTGCATAAGAACAAACTGCCACGATACGTGGCTTAAAATTTACAGCCACGTAGCGTGGCTTAAAATTTACTGCCACGATACGTGGCTTAAAATTTAAATTAAATATAACTCT
>NW_020211754.1:0-173 GCF_003070985.1 Temnothorax curvispinosus | reverse complement strand
TTTACTGCCACGATACGTGGCTTAAAATTTAAATTAAATATAACTCTTGCGAGAATGCAGAAGAACAAACTGCCACGATACGTGGCTTAAAACTTACTGCCACGATACGTAGCTTAAAATTTAAATTAAATATAACTCTTGCGAGCCTGCAGAAGAACAAATTGCCACGATAC
>NW_020211753.1:0-1176 GCF_003070985.1 Temnothorax curvispinosus | reverse complement strand
ATGTTAAAAGTCTGAAACACACATATATTCGCTTTTAACTCTATACACGGAGAAAATTTTATAGTAAATATTACTATGGTGTCGCACTAGCTGCGGACCATCGAGGAATTTCAAGTTAAAATACTATAATTATTGTTTTAAAAACGATAAAATAACGTAATTTTTACCATAAACATAGTAATTTAACTTAAAATTCCTCGATGGTCCGCAGCTAGTGCGACACCATAGTAATATTTACTATAAAATTTTCTCCGTGTATAGAGTTAAAAGCGAATATATGTGTGTTTCAGACTTTTAACATTATAGGATTTTTGAGATTAAAAAAAGGAAACGGGTATACGATTCAACGTTACGCTAACATATATCATTCGTCTCGCGTACATTACTTGACTTCCAAATTCAAGACGTAATTCTGTTTCCGTGTACATGTAAGAGCTTCGTCACTTATGTATATCCGTTAACGTTCTTTCCGATTGATTGCATTTTTGTTAAAAAAAAGTCGGGGAAAATGTTTCGTTCGTCTCAGTCAAGCGATTCGAGAGAGTCTAAAAGCTTAAGATCGCTAAAGTTTCTTTTATGAAAAGACGTAAGATCACAAAAATTTATCAAAAAGAAAAAGAAAGAACTATTAGCTTTTACCTTTGTCATCAAATATCGACTTGACGGCTCGAGCTCGCGTTGCTTTTCGGAAGAGTTTGAAGCGAGCCCGGGTACCATAACATTCCTCGTCGTTCCTCTGCCCGATTTACCTTGCTCTGTATATTATCCTCGATCGTGTTTCGTGAAGAGAATCGGATCAGCTTTGTCGTCTCCGTATAGAGAGTTTCGCGTAGAGGCTTTTACGATGTATCGCTGTTTTACGACGAACTGCGAACCGCTTTGCCATCCGAATCCTCCGTCGCAGTAACTTGAAAGGCGGTAATCCGCGAACTGAAAGGGAGAAAATATTGTTAGATTTTTAAAAAAGCAGTTTAAATGCGTTTTCTACGAGTTAAATGAGATAAAAATGAGATAAATTAAATCGCCGCTGGAATAACTGAGAAATACAGCACAGGTCAAAAGTATTGCATCGCTTATGGGAAGGGAAGTCGTTACTTTAATGAAGAATTATAATGAACTTATATAACAATAAAGAATATAAAATTTTATTTTAGTACTGTTATTTTATGCTTTGAT
>NW_020211752.1:0-1149 GCF_003070985.1 Temnothorax curvispinosus | reverse complement strand
ATGCAGTAGCTTTAAAAAATATGTATCTTTATTTCTTTATTTTTTTTATTTCCTTAATCCTTTGGAAATGTAGAAAATTGTGAAATAGTTATATTTCGTAAGTAACTTATTTGACAATTTTTTTACATTTCCTCCTGATGGAAGAAACCACCACCTTTTCGCGGTTTCCATCGAGCAGTAATGTGGACTGGAATGATGTTTTTGTTACAACATGTCAATAACAGATGTGGTATATATTTCAGACATTTGTTATTTACTTTTATGCACGTATAATAATCTTAATTAAAACAAGTGTTTTAATAATTGTTATGTAGTGACATTGACGATTAAAAAAGTTTAATATTTTCTAGATTTATATATTTCTGTCCACGTTTCTGGCAAAGAGTGGATTTCCCGTTTGTTAAACTACCTATCCTACTTATTAAACTGTGAGCTTTAAAATGCTTCTTTAAATTTCTCAATAGTGGGCTCCTTCTATTACAATGCGTTTAACTGTAGTACAATTTTCATATAAGGAAATTATTCCTTACTAAAATTTATTTGAATGGTATACAATTGAGGATATTGAAACAAATAAAGAAATTATAAATTATACAATACATATGTATATAACTTTCTTATTTAGTTCAATATCCTCTGAAACACGTATATGTATATATATACATATATATCACGTTATTGGACATATAAATAAATAATATATAAAAATATAGTATTAATATTTCTATAAATATATTTGATAACGAAAATATACTTTTACATACATTTTTACTACAATTTTTTTCATGTTTATTTAATCATTTTTACATTATTCATCTCTACATCATCTCTACACATCATCTCTACATTATTCTAAAGATCGCTCTTTAGTTATCGTGCACCGGCAACTCAGATTCATGCCGAGATACCGAGAAAGCATTTCCAGCGTAAAAACATTCGTCGATCGCGCGAGCTGTGTGAGAGCGACAAGGAGGGAGTGATATTCTCCCTCTCGCTCGGAACGGCCGAGCGCTGCCGACACACCGATAGACCGAGCGTCATTTGTGTGCGTTAGTGGAGGGGGAAATTCGCGTGCGTGCCGGGGCTCGAAATCGCAGCACTGACTCCGATCCGAGTCTAGCTACCTATGCTCCGCTACCCTCGGAGACG
>NW_020211751.1:2433-2961 GCF_003070985.1 Temnothorax curvispinosus | reverse complement strand
ATCAGAAATCACGCCTCGTCAATCATCCACTCGCGCATATCTTAACACTACCGATGTAGCTCACAACCTCCTAGAACCGTTTGCTGTCCGAACAATTAGAGGCTGAGAACGGGCAACTTGAAATCTCAAAAATCAATGGAGGTTTTCACATGGTGGTAGTGCCGGTCTCATTTCAGCATATCATTGTTGGGAGGGAGGGAGGAGGGGAAGGGAGGGAGGGGAAAAGAGGGTGGGAGGTAGAAGGGTTGGGAGGGAGGGAGGGAAGAAGGTAGAGAAGAGAGAGAGAGAAGAAAGAGAGAAAGAGAGAGAGAAAGGAAGAGAGGGAGGGAGAGAGAGGGAGAAGGAGAAGGAGAGAGGAAGAGAGAGATAGGGAGAAGGAGAGGGAGAGAGGAAGAGAAAGATAGGGAAAGGGAGAAAAAAGAGGGAGGGAAAAGAGGGAAGGAGGGAAGGAGGGAAGGAGGGAGGGAGGAAGAGAGAAAGAGAGAGAGAAAGAGAGAGAGAGAGAGAGAGAGAGAGAGAGAGAGGGAG
>NW_020211751.1:0-2333 GCF_003070985.1 Temnothorax curvispinosus | reverse complement strand
GAGAGAGAGAGAGAGAGAGAGAGAGAGAGAGAAAGAGAGAGAGAGATAAAGGGAGGAAGGGATAGAGAGGGGCAGAGGAAAAGAGAGAAAGAGAAGGGGCAGAGGAAGAGAGAGAAAGAGAAGGGGCGAGGGGGAGAGGAAGGAGAAGGGGAGAGAGAAAACGAGGGAGAGAGAATGACGGGAACCAGACGAGAGGAACCAGGTCTGCTCCCCTTTTTTTTTTTCTGCCACCCTCTGCCTCCCTCTCCCTCTCTTTCCTTCCTTTTCCTATCTCTCTTTCTCTCTTCCTCTCCCTTCCTCTCCTTTTTCTTCCCTCTCTCTCCCTTTCACCCTTTTCTCTCTCTCTCTTCCCTCTACCTTCCACCCTCCCTCCCTCTCCCTCAACTTTTCACCTGCCTTTCTCCTACCTCCCTCTCCCTCCCTCTCTCCCAACAATGACATGCTGAAATGAGACCGGCACTACCACCATGTGAAAAACTCCAATTGATTTTTGAGATTTTAAGTTGCCCGTTCTCAGCCTCTAAGTAATTGCTCGGACAGCAAACGGTTCTAGGAAGTTGTGAGCTACATCGGTAGGAAGAAAATACCACAGTTTGGAGCGATTTTGACGTAAGCCAAAAAACGGCCTTATTGACACCCCTCCTTTTCAGCTGCGTCTTCTTTTTTAATTTTTAAAATTTTGCTTTTAGTAAAATTTTCAAAAAAAGGTTGGAGGCAGAATAAGATGAGCTCCGATCAAGTTGAAATTTTACAGATATTAGTTTTAGACATATTCGCATCTTTTCCGCCTAGTTGCGTTATAAAATTCAAAAATTTTGTTTTTTATATACAAGTTTGCTCCACCCTAATTTTTAATATCATTAGGATTCTATACATACAATATAAGGTTCGATTGCACCTTAGCTTATAACTTTAACCTGAGCTTTAACTCACTCTTCGTCTCTTTTTAACCGTCTCTCATAAAAAGAGAAAGGTAAGTAAGGTAAGTTAAACTAAGATCAACTTATACGACGTTGGTGCAACCAAGTCTAAGAATTCTAAATTATTTTGAAACTCAAAACTAAATTCAAAACTGTAAAGATTCTTTTGATTCTTAATCATTAACTGGGAAAAATTTTTTTAAATTGTATACAAGGTATGTTTCGTTGCAATTATAACACATTTTTTAGAGTTTGTTCAACGTTATCTGTAGGAAATATATATAAAAATATTATAATTTAAATCGTTTGTCTTGTAAAAGTATAGTTTACATTTTTCATCTATATCTATATTTACTTATTTACATATTGCATTTCAAACGTACATTACGCATGAGTAAATCTTTTACTTTTATCAGAATTCTTTACTATTATTGTCAACTGTAAAATGGAAAATGTATATTTATATTAAATACTCACTTTGTCAATTAACATGAGATTTGTAATAAACATATTAAATGAAACCCTTTACCTGCTTTTTACCGAGATTCTTATGTAAGAAGGAATACATAGTACATATATATAATTTTATAATAAATCTGACGTTTACAATTTTCGAATAAATCTCGCTATATGTGTTTTTACCATTCCAAAGTTTTCAAAGTATCACAAATATATATGCAGTTTATATTATGCAATATGTATTGCACATACTTATATTTATGTAAATATTATAGGTTTATTATTGTTAACTCTATACGATTACATCTTAGCAACGTTTATGAATATAGCACTATTCTCATGGTTTAACTAATCTCGAGTCTATTATAATGTGTACATTCTTAAAATAAATTATATTGCATATCATCAACATTTAATTATATCAAAATTTAATTCGAAATTTGTCCATCTTTTCGTAAAATCTGCCTTTATTCAGCATTTTACAGTTGTAAATACTTTAATGTATTTTGATATTTATAGTATCCACGTCGTCCACATGCTGAATGTTCTCAAAATTTCAGCAGAAAAAGTGAAGTATTCTTAATATCAATTCCAAGAACTATTTAAATACATATACTAATAGTTCCAGTTATTTGGCTGTGCAAAATTTTCAAGAAACCGTACTGCACCGTTGATCACGCGTGAAGCAATTCTATTCTGATTGCGCTTATTTTAATTCAAATTATTTATATCTGTAATAATAAAACGCTAAAACAATATAGCGGAGGCCGTTCCATTAAATTTTCTGAATTCTACATTTGCAGTTTCGATTTGATACTGCATATAATGACCTTTTTTCCCAAAGGATTGGACGACATTATCATAATTTTAGAAATTAAAATAATATCGCATTCTAAAAACGCAAACAGACAAAAATTTTCATCAATTCGATTTTCCAACAAATCAATTTCCTAT
>NW_020211750.1:205933-216960 GCF_003070985.1 Temnothorax curvispinosus | reverse complement strand
TAAAGCCGCGGGTTTTTTTGAAATATGAAAATTTCCAAATACTAAAATATTAGGCATTGTCGGTCTAACAAACGAGAGAGCTTCTTGTTGACTGTGGAAAACAAGACTCATGTTTTTTTCCATATCTCTTATGTCTGGTATATTTTTTCCGAGATATTTCTCTGCTATCGTTTGCTGTTTAGGGTAACAATAATTTATTGAGTAATATATGTGATACCATTGACGAATAAAATTATTTATCCTCCGCCATAATGACAGATTTAAACCGGTGTCATCTTCTATTTCCCAAACCGAAGGATGTGATGACAGAACAGGTGCACCGAGTAGATAATAATCTGTACTACGTAGTCCTAATGATGACACACCTATAAATAAATATAGAATAAGTTTTGTAAACGTGATTAATTTAAACAAGATTTGAGTTTAGAAAATTGTGTAAATAATATCATTATAAATATATATACGCACATGTCAAGATACATGAAAAATAATCAGGCTAATTTTCACGTTTATTTTTATAACTTTTGTTTCTTTGAATTATATAATGATGATGCAAAGAGAATAAGAAATATCTTGATATTAAATCAGATGGATAATGATATTATATTGTTTAACTAGTTTTATGGACATAAAACTTATTTAAATAGAATATACATAAATAAGTAAAGTAAGTAAGTTAAATGATATGGGGTTTAAGTGTACGAAGGTACGGGATATTAAAAATCTTTAAATTGAAATAATTTATGGATTTTTTCAATGTTTTCGCTAATATAAATTGAATTTTAAATGAAACATTCGTAAAATAATTTCATATATATCATTATTCTTACCTATGAGAGGTGCATTAAATCTATGCGCCAAGGCATAGAAACTAGGTATTTTTATAACTTCTACAATTACTAAGTCGAATTTTTCATCATTATTCGGTGCATACATCTTACGTACTTTTGGATGCTTAAACATGTTTTCTGTAAAATCTCCACACAGAGGCCATATTTGTGTGCGTGATGTCCTTAACCACGCATGAGTTCCCGCCATAACGTTTTTGGCAAAATTAAACTTTTTCATTATCTGGTAGTTAGATTGGAAATTGATTTCTGTCAAATTTGTCAAACTAGGGTCATTGATCGGATCTGTTGTTATAAGGACGACTTCGTGTCCTCTTTGGCTCAAAGCGATCCATAATGATTGATAACAAATTTGGTGACTGTAGGATGGTATTGGAACAATCGCCAAGATTCTTGCAGTTTTTACTGGTGCCGCAATGTATAAAAAGCTTATCCAAAATATCGTTTGAGCAATCGGCGTCATTTTACTGTCAATAATAATCAGAGCATAGTATACTTAATTATCATCGATGATAATTCAATAAAATATTCGTTCTTATTTGTATAATTGTTCTACTTTTTTATTCGTATAAAGTTTACATATTTCTTTATTAATAATGAATAATGATTTGTACACACGAAATATTTATTGCAATTAAATTTTGAGCAATATTGTAATGCGCTTATTTTCAAAAGTGCATATTTGATATCTATAGCAAATAATCTATTCCGCAAATAGGTTTTTTTTGCTGCACTAGACTGCACGAAAACTTCTCTTTTTGCTTTTGCAAATATCAAACATATATCTATTTTACTATAAGTACAAGTTCACTTAAGTACAGAGTAGTGTACACTAGTTTAGCTAAAAAGCAGATCTTATTTGTTTTCCCAAAATACTTAGATGAAATAATTAATTATTAGTACGAAGTTGTTTCTTACCTATCAATTACGTATCAAGTACGTATTAAAAGTATGTAATAACAGTTTCAGAGATCTTCACACATTCCATGACGTGCAACTGCGCGCAAAAATATATTTGAATTATACAAATATACTCATCTGATTACCAGAATGAGGTTTTAAGTATATACCTAAATCATGCACTACTTAAAAGATTTAGGCCTGTATTTATAATCGTTATTCAAAATTTATCTCAAGAGTGTATCATCACGACTCAAAACTCACTTCAGGTGAGTTTTCAACAGAAACACGACTTTAAATACGGGCGTTATCGAAGCTTGCATTTACATTTAGAATACATATTTAAAATGTTTTATTAATAATTAATAAATCTAAATGTATTAGCAATGTTGATAATTGACATATTTAGTAATTATAAATATTCAATATAATGTTGAATATTTATATAATCTATATAATCTACAGTTTATTAATAGTCTCGCTGGATATACAATTATACATACGGCTGTTCGAATACGATTTTACGTATATAAAAAAAAATGTTCATGTGGTATTGAATTCTATATTATGACAATTAAGAAAGAGAATATTTTCCTACGCTTTTCTATCGGTTTACGTGACTTCGTGTCACGGTCAAAGTGTTTTGGTGAAAAGTGAAATTTGTTTGAAACCGATAGTATACATTGCGCGTACATATTCGACAGACCGTGATAGATTGTAAAAACTTGCGAAATAGATGGACCAAAACTGTTGAAGTTCGTTTCTTTCGTCCCTTGTCCTCTTCTTTTTACACACCGTCTACTTCTCTATCTGACCACATGGACCAGGCCTTGTTTTTCTTTCTACCGCAAGAAAGTGAAATCTGGTTGTTGCTTGTTGTAACGCGGAACAATAGTTTGTAATAAAGTCTACTAATGCAACTCCAGCAAAAGCGTGTTAATTAAAGATAATTATGACTTCAAAAAGAGTTGTTTGACTTTTTAATAAGATCATAAAATAATAATATATATGAAATTAGTTACATTACGTTAATCATTTATTTCGTTATATTTTTCCGATAGAGAAAACTTTGAAATTATTGATATGATGCAAGAGAAAAAGAATCCGACAAAGTGTACAATATCTTATAAGGAAGTTACGAAAGCGAATGTTTTGTAGTAATAATTTTCAAGTTTGACTAAAAGAATCTATTTGATAAAATATATCAAGTAATATGGGGAGATTGGGGCTAGTTGTCACACTTTTCAAATACTGATTTAAAAAAAATGTGAGCAATATTTTATAATATCGTATACTACTTTATAATGTAGCTACACCCTTTAGGTGTAAGAAAAAAAAATTAGATTTGTACACGGAAAAAAAAAGATTAGCTACTATGGCTAAAATAGTCGTAATATATGGATAACTAACATTTTTTGCAATGAGAGTAACATTTTTTGCCGCGAGAACAAAAGATTTTGCTACTACTGCTAAACTATAGCTCTCGCTGCATAAAATATAGCTCTTACTGCAAAAAATATTGATTATCCATATTTTACAACTTTAGCTAAATTTTCTTCCGTGTATATATTTATACACAAAAAAGTTATTTAATTTTAAGCAAAACCGCGCAAATGTGACAACTTACCCATACCAAGGGTTGGTTGTCACATGACTCTGGATTGATTGTCAGGTATCTTTCATGTAGAGGAAACATACGACAAATAGTTCTGGTTTTAATATTTTATTAAAGTTAGTGCCAGTTTTTGGTAAATTTAACTTAATAATATATTGCAGCATGAATTAAACGAAAAATTAATAAATTTTCATAAACTTTGTAATACTTTCATAAACTTCGAGTAAATAAAAGAATAATAATTCTCATAAATTTTGAATTCTATCTCATTTAAGACAACTTACCTTGAACGGTCATTTTGAACAAAGAAGATTATATTTATAAACTATGTTGCAATGACAGTTAACTAAATATAGGAAAAATTATCTAAAACTTTAATATTTTTATGAGCAAAAAGAAATTACGACTAGTAATTTCAAAAACCAACGGAACAATAAAAATAGGGCAAGAAAAATTTACTCACCTCCTCCAATTTTTAAAAAGTGATCGTAAATATCACATGCGATGTTTTTGAAACGAACTATTTCGTACACCCGACTAACACAATAGGAGCAACCTACACTATAAAGAAGAATATTCCACTCAATCTATTAAGTGAGATATAAGCTTTGTGACAACTTACCCGTGTGACTTCTAAACCTCGGTCTCTCCTAGCTTTAAAAGAGAACTTATTATCTTACCACTATTATAGTATGCTCCCCACTATATTTGTGTGGAGTAATATTGAGATAACAATTCTGAATAATATTTTTTAATATAATTCTTAAAATTTATGCTTTTATGCTATTATAATGCATTTAAAAACTTGTGACATGTGTCACACTGCCATCAGTAATACTGTATATGAATATGTATCAAATGCACTGAAACGAGAACGTAACTCGTGTAAGACTCTTTAAAACGCGATATTTTGATATTGCTATTACACATTGGATGTGTATGTCGGAATATTTCAATCAATGTGCTTACGGCCATATTAAATACCAAGCATTTTCGACAGCGTGCATCTTCGATCATTTATGATTTTTCGCATTTAGTTAAGAATCAATTATAGAAAACTTAGAAAAGAAAAAATGCGATCAACTTTACTTGCTTTGTTTCAATTAGATTATTATTTGATTGTCAAATAATATAGTAAATGAATAACGCATATTTTTCTTTTTTTTTATATTCATATGTTAATAATGATCGGACTTGAATGATCTCTTCTGTAATAGATTGATGCGTCTTTAATAAAATATTATGCTATCTCTTTGCCATCTATAATTCATGACAAATGGACGATTTGTTCATAATGACGATGAATGTTTATATATGTCTGTGTCAAATACATAAGAATACTTGGAAAGTTACCTCCGTAACCCCGCGACATTATTGAGGCTCCGTAATTCTGACAACTTGAGGATAAGTTCAATAATAACGATGGAAACGTTATGGTGAAGTGGTCTTTTCTGAGTTAGTGTCGTATTATACATATAAGAGTCGTAATAATAAAATTCACATTAATCTTTCACGGAACATTCAGCGAAGGAGAGAAGAGAGAGAAGAGAGAGAGAGAGAGAGAGAGAGAAAAAAAAAGATGGAATAGCATGGGTGCCCGTCGTGCTTCAGCCCAGAACTGCGGAACTATTTATGACTCCAGTCCATTTGTCGAACGTCACGAGGGATTTCCGGAAATTGCTTTAAACGCGTAATGGCACGTCCGCTTTCGGAGTTTACCGGTCGGGTTACCAGCTGTCATAATAAAAACGTTGTTATTGTCCGCGATGGCACGACCGCTGTGCGTGACTATTGCGAATTGACGAGAACGATCAGTAGACGCCTGGCAGATAGACATTTCTTCGCAAAAACGATTTCCGACAATTACACACGAATCATAGGCCTAAAGTAAATTCTGTCATCGAATTAAACTCTCTTTGCGTCGATCGTCTCAGTTTACGGAAAATAAAACTTTAGTAGTAAATAACATAAATTTTTAAATTAATTTGTCTAGTAAAAAAATATTAGAATGTAGCAGCAATCAAATTGAATCCTTATCTTTATTCAAATAATTAAAAATATATCGTCAATCCCATAAAACCAATAAAAGAAAAAGATATATAAAATTAAATGTGGTAGGATGGCTTTTTAATAAATTATACTAATATCAGAAGTATCGTTATGTTACTTACTTTATTTCGCGGAATGATGAACAATGTAGAAACGGACGCTTCGCTCTTCGTCGGATCGACTCCGTCGTGATCGTTCCCAGGACTATCTCGATACTCCTTCTCAGGCGTTCTGGCTTCCTACTGACGGAGAGGATTTTACGCTCGGCAGTTAACGTTCTTATATATTATATCTCGTAAATATTTTGATTTAAAGACGTCTTTTTTAAAAGATTTAAAACCGTAAACACCAGAGAGATAAAGCCCCTTGCACAATGCTAGGCGATAGCGATAGCGATAGCTATATAGCGATCCGAATCGAAATTTTACTCCTTCTTTCGACCTCTTATTTTTCACATCTAAGGATTCTGGAGGATTTTGATAGGTTCTATTTATATAAGAATTGTATTGTATACTTAGCTTCTACTTTGTGTCCCGGACGAATCAGCTGTTTCCCGGGGCCCCTTCTCACCATGAAAAACGCGCCGAGAAGCACACCCGCGAGGTTTTAGCCGGTAAAAATCCGGCACTCCCTTCGCCTCTCCCCGAGCGCGGGGGAGTCTTCCCCCTCTTATTAGAGGGGGTTATCGGTCACGATCGGTAGCAGAAGATTTCCCCGCGTAAAAAAAGCTACTTTGTGCCTCAAATAGGCAGTAAACGAACTGTTTCCCATTTTGAGGTTTAAAAAAGGAGTTACCGGTAAAACCTCCTAAAACGCTTTAGATCCTACACTGATAGAAAAATGTACTAAATTTTAATTCATTTTTCTCCAATAGTCCTTATAAAGTATTTTTTTAATTCAGTTAATATTTTTCGAGTAAAGAAAATATTCATCCAATTGAAACAAATTTTCTAAACCTAATAAAATATTTACTGAATTCAAAAGAATACTTTATTAGGACTATTGGAGAAAACATTTATTGAAATTTAGTACATTTTACTATCAATGTATTAATTTTTATTACTTTTTAAATCGTAATAAAACATGTTTCATATCACGTCGGTGATTCATAGTATAGGTTTTGGTAAATTTTATAATTGCGTTTAACGGAGCAACGAGATACGGTTGTGACTTTGACTTATGTTGTATCTCGTTTCTCTGTTAAATGCAATATTTATATAGATTTATTATTTAGAATCTAAGATTTTTAATATTAAAAAAATATTACCGCAAAATATTTTATAACATTGTTAATTAACCAGATACATATAGACATACATGTATCACAATTAATAATGTTATAAAATTTATTTATATAATAAATCTTTTTCTTATTAGTCATCTGAAACACAACTTAAATAAAAACTCCACTGCAAGTCACCGATAATATACATGACATAGAGCATGTTAATGTGGTAAATAGCATATAGGGGGGAGAGTCAGAAAAAATCTAAGAGATCGCAAACGTTTCTTTCTAAGGTACAAAGAAACATATATTTATTTGTTTACACTTTTTTATCTACTTGTTCATGTACTCTTGCATACTATCCAAATTAAACTCATATTATATCATAACAAAAAAAAATTTTTTTAGCCATTTAAAAACCATTGCCAATAAAATAATTAATATATGTATTGTATCTTAATAAAAGTTAAAATTAAAATTTAGTTTCAATAAAATTAAAATTAAAATTGAGAAATGTCTTGATACTGATGGTGAGTATCTTAAAATGAAATATCTTAATACTAATAAGACTTAAAATTAATACCTTAATACCAAATAAATAATCGCATATCACAAATAACATTTTTTTAATGTTTTATGTTGTAATGGAAAAAATTGTGACAGATAATATATTAATGAATCTAGAATTACTAAGTCGAATTTTTCATCACTATCCGGTGCATACATCTTACGTACTTTTGGATGCTTAAAAATATTTTCTGCTATATCTTCACAATTACAGGCCATATTTGTGTGCGTGATGTACTTAACCACGAATAAGTCCCCGCTATAACGTTTTTCACAAAATTTAATTTTTTCATAAACTGGTAGTTAGATTGGAAGTTGATTTCTGTTAAATTGGTCAAACTAGAATCATTGATCGGATCTGTTGTTATAAGGACGACTTCGTGTCCTCTTTGGCTCAAAGCAATCCATAATGATTGATAACAAATTTGGTGACTGTAGGATGGTGCTGGAACAATTGCCAAGATTCTTACAGTTTTTACTGGTGCCGCGATGTATAAAAAGCTCATCCAAAATATCGTTTCTGCAATCGGCTTCATTTTACTGTCAATAATAAGCAGAGCATAGTAAACTTAATTATCATCGATGAAAATTCAATAAAACATTTGTTTTTATTCGTATAAATGTTCTATTTTTTTATTCATATAAAGTTCACATATTTCTTTATTAATAATGAATGATGATTTGTACACACGAAATATTTATTGCAATTAAATTTTGAGCAATATTGCAATGCGCTTATTTTCAAAAATGCGTATTTGATATCTATAGCAAATAATTGAAATAATCCATTCCGCAAATAGGTTTTTTTTTTTTTATTGCTGCACTAGACTGCACTAAAATATTCTTGCTTTTGCCAAATATCAAACAGAATACCTATTTCACTATAAGTACAGAGTTCACTTAAGTACAGAGTAGTGTACTTAAGCTATTCTGTGTACACTACTTTAGCTAAAAAGCAGATCTTATTTGTTTTTCCAAAATATATGAAATAATTAATTATTGGTTCGAAGTTGTTTCTTACCTATCAAGTACGTATAATCAATTATGTATCAAGTACATACGTATCAAAAGTCAAAAGTACGTAACAGCTTCAGAGATCTTCACTCACACTTTATGACGTGCAACTGCGCGCAAGAATATATTTGAATTGTACAAATACACTCTTCTGATTACCAGAATGAGGTTTTAAGTAAATCATGCACTACTTAAAAGACTTAGGCCTGTATTTATAATCGTTATTCTCAAGAGCGTATCAGGTGAGATACTCAATATTGCATTTTATATCTTGAAACGCAGACAGTTCAATAGTTATGTTTTGATTAGAGATTAACTGAGACTGTATTTATAATTATTATGTTATTATTGATAAACTCAATTTCTTTTCAAGTTACCTATAAACCATACTTAAGTAATACACGATTTTCTCCGACTCAATATTTAATTGATATATTTAAAAAAATGACTATTAAACTGTCAAAAATAGTTTTTAGATCACATCTCAAAACGATCTACAGCTAAGTTTCTCTCACTTGAATTACAAAAATGATGTATCAAATATCTCAAATTAATTTTCAATTAAGATTCATCTATTAAAACATCACGACTCAAAACTCACTTTAGGTGAGTTTTCAACAGAAACACGACTTTAAATACGGGTCTTATCGAAGCTTGTATTTACATTTAGAATACATATTCAAAATGTATTATTAATAATTAATAAATCTAAATATATTAACAATAGTTGATATATTTGGTAATTATAAATATTCAATATAATGCTATCTATATAATCTACAGCTTATTAGTATACTCTCGCTGGATATGCAATTATACATACGACTGTTCAAATACGATTCTACGTATATAAAAAAAATGTTCATGTGATATTGAATTCTATATTATGACAATTAAGAAAGAGACCATTTTTCTACGCTTTTCTATCGGTACGTGACTTCGAGTCACGGTCAAAATGTTTGGGTGAAAAGTGAAATTTGTTTGAAACCGATAGTATACATTGCGCGTTACATATATATTCGACGGACCGTGATAGATTGTAAGAACTTGCGGAATAGATGGACCGAAACTGTGGAAGTTCGTTTTTTTCATCTCTCGTCCTTTTCACACCGTCTATTTCTTTATCTGACCGCGTGGACCAGGCCTTGTTTATTTGTTTTTCTTTTTACCGCAAGAAAGTGGAATCCAGTTTTTGCTTGTCGTTGTAACGCTGAATAATAGTTTTTAATAAAATCTACTAATGCAACTATAGCAAAAACGTGTTAATTAAAGATAATTATGACTTCAAGAGATGTTTGACTCTTTAATAAGAGCATAAAATAATAGTATATGTATGAAATTAGTTACATTACCTTAACCATTTATTTCGTTATATTTTTCCGATAGAGAAAACTTCGAAATTATTGATATGATGTAAGAAAAAGAATCCGACAAAATGTACAATATCTTGTAAGGAAGTTACGAAAGTGAATGTTTTGTAGTTAAAATTTTCAAGTTTGACTAAGGAATCTATTTGATGAAATATGAAATGGGGCTTCGATAAAATATCAAAAGTAATAGCTTTAAAAGAGAACTTATTTTACCATGGTAGGCTCCCCAATACATTTATGTGGAGCAATACTGAGAACAATTCTGAATAATATTTTTTATTACAATTCTTAGAATTTATGCTTTTATGCTTTCATAAAGCATTTGAAAACTTGTGACTTGTATCACACTGCCATCAGTAATACTATATATGAATATGTATTAAGTGCACTGAAACGAGAACGTAACTTATGTAAGACTCTTTAAAACGCAATAAAAATTATTTTGTGTGTTTTGTATTAATCGTTTTGCTTTAGAGAAAAAATTTTACAAATTTTATATTCTGCAATAGCTTACATTATCAATTTTTGTAAGAAGTTTTGTACTTTATATGTATACATATATGTGTGTGTGTGTGTGTGTATGTATTATTGCGTATACTTAAAACAAGGTAAAGTAACAATAAGAAATATGAAATTATAGGTAGGATATGTTTGTATCCTGCAAGAAAATACAATGTTTTTGTATTTATGTACAGTAAATATTTTAAATTCTTATACTAATAACCGTATTCATAGTCCTTCTTTGAGTAAGGATTTCTTGTTCCTCATTCTACACTTCATAAATTTTAAGGTTCCTTGATCGATCAAGAAAGGTTAATGAAATATAGAATAACTAATAAGGAACAAGGAATTTTTATTTCTCAAGAAAAGACTATGAATACACTGAGAAAAAAGATTTGCTGTATTAACAAATTATTTGTTACCATAGTGGCAACAAACACTTGGTTTGCTGCGAGAGTTAATTAATTTAGCAATAGTAGCAAACCCTTTGTTGCAATAGCAAATAGTTTGCTACTCGCAGCATATCAAATGTTTGTTGTCACTTATTTCTCTCAGTGTACGGCTATAAGACTTTTATTATATGGAGCGATTTATTAACAAACATTGGATAAAATAAAAAAATTTTTGCGATAAATTATAGTAGCATTAAAAATATCTTAACAAATAAGTAACTCACTGGCTACCATCAAATTTTCTTATTCTTTTTAAATAAATTTTGTTTTTTAATTTTTGAGTTTTGGAAGCCATGTCTGATTGTTTGTAGACATAAATTCTAAAATCTGATATTTGAATATTTAAATAATTTTTTGATATAAATTTTTTGTTAATATAAATATGCTATGCATATTAAAAGTTAATTAATCTTTTTTTTAGTAACTACTGACATTTCTATAAGATTAAATATCATTTTTAACAATTTATAAATAATTATTAGTGTA
>NW_020211750.1:31261-195933 GCF_003070985.1 Temnothorax curvispinosus | reverse complement strand
CATCAGTAATCTCTATATATAAATATGTATCAAGTGCACTGAAACGAAAACGTAACTTATGTAAGACTCTTTAAAACGCGATATCTTGATATTGCTGTTACATATCAGATGTGTATGTCGACGGAATATTTGAATCAATGTGCTTACGGCCATATTAAATACCTAGAATTTTCGACAGCGTGCATCTTCAATCATTTATGATTTTTCGTATTTAGTTAAGAAAATTTTGTCGCTATAGTTATCGCTATCGCTATCGTCTAGCATTGTGCAAGGGGCTTTTGACTCGTTATATACCAAACAAACACGATCGAGTCACGCTCGCTACCGACGTCTCTTCGAATATATGTATATATATTAGTCTACAATTAAATTATTGTGTCCTGAAAAAGTACAAGGTATACATCCGGAGCATCGATTGTAAACACAAGACGAGCTCCAAGCTCTGGATAAGAGTGTGGACTGTGGTTCGCCCGGGGACAAGGGCAGTAGCGCAATGACCGTGAGAGCTATTGATACGCTTGTGTGTTTCCCGAGAATAAAGAGTTCACAACATATTGCTTACATAAATATATATACAATATATACAATGCGCACTTACTGTTCGAATAAATAAATTGAAATTACGGTGAATATTATATCCAATATCGATGATATTTCACGTGTGGTTCAGTTACGATAAGGAGACATGTAATATGCAACAAAACTATATATGCAGAGGCAATTACTTACACTTAGCGTGATAACAACACAACCTGAAGGCATTCCTGGTACCGCCTGAATTCTTCTAGAAGTTTGGCATACGTTTCAGCAAAGCTGAAATTATTAACCGCAACTCCCATATTGTGTCTCGTGCAGAACTGGGTGGCATAATTAAGAGGACTCCCGCTGTCGTTGACTAGCACGTGACTCGACCTCGGTACGGCCTGGCACATACATTTACAGACATGCAAACCGACGCGACCCTGTGAAACCGACGACGTGTCTTAGGTTCAGCTTTACTCGACTATCTGGATCTAGTTACGAATTTGCATTATAGGATAATAGACCGCCAGAAGTTTCTTCGTAAAATTGGAAGGGCTTTCGTGCATTTGCTTAAATTTTTGTCGTGTCGGTTATTCATTTAGAAAAGAAAAGAATCTTTAAATTTCTGAATAAGATTAAATTTTCAGGAAAAAATTTCTATCTCTAAAGAAACGTTGATTAAATGTAATATATTCTCTGTAGTATATTCTCGAATTCAAGATATTTTTCCCCATATCTCCGTATTTTTTATTTCTGACACGTTCGAGGATGTTCGCTCTTTGCATATAAGATAAAACGCGAATTGTATACGCCCTGCTAGTACCTGGAAAAAAAAATCGTATATGCGACTGGTGACACACCATAAACACGTTAAAATTTCGCACGATTTTCGTCGCGGCAGTCAAGACGCTTCACAGATGGTGGGTTTGAAATGCACAATGCGAGAAAGCATTGCCGGTGCACCAGTCAGCGCGGCGCGTTGATGCAACGTGAGAATGCGAAGGTGTTACAAGCGGGTACTCTTAACATCGCTTTTAATACGACAGCGCACGCAACGCGTTGCGGTTTAGTACGGACATGTTTATTTAGTAGTTCGCTGTGAAGAGGGTCATCCGGGATGTGCGGAAATAGGCGACGATACCACCCCGGGGGGTATGAGAAAGCTTTAAAAGCGCATGAGTGTGGTAGTGAACGAGGAGAGAAGAAGATGCGAAGGGAGTCCGAGGGGCCAGACCGCGGTTATCGCATCCTGTAAATCATGTATAATTGTAATTTATACCGCGCATCAGCCTATGTTAATTATAACGCAGCGTCACGCCTCGACCACGACGAAACGAGTTTACGAACGTGCCGCAACGGTAGGATTTACGAGCTTCGCGGATGGAAAGCCCTCTCGCACTAGGGGGTGTTCGGTCGCATTTCGCTCTCGAATATTCCCTTTTTCCCTTTCGTATCCGCCTTTTCTTCTCTCTTTCTCTCTCTACCGATATGACGCGATATCTCGCGGATATAGCTACGAACAGTCCGCGCAAACGTAATGAACGACCTTCGGAGCTTTCCCAACCAGCGTGAGTCCATCGGTGGATAAACTACGAAATATTATCCTGCCGCATTCTGTCCGGGGATTGTCATCTGACATGCATGTACGTATATAGCGAGGACTATGGAATACTTGCCGATGTACATCGTGAGTTACGAGCGAATGAATGCAGGTTTTATTCTTTTCTCGCAGCTCTAGTAACGCGCAGCTGATGTATTGAAAGACTGATCCGGTGTATAGACGCACCGCACAATGTTATTTGCATTTCCAAACGCTTCATGGACCAAATTTTAATTAGAACTCTCGTCATATTCATATACATGGACGAGAGAGAGCCATATATGATAAATCCTTCAAAGTGAGATGAAATACACGAGGGCGAAGCATCTATAAGAGCGCACGATGGGCAGGGCATATCTCGAAAGAAGAGGCTATAGAAAGGTCAACGTAGCGCGCGCTCAGCTCAACGCTATATGATTTTATCGTAGTGAAATACGGTTTCGAATTTTTATTACGATTTCGCCCAACGATATACGCACATTTTTAACCGGCCAGATTTTTCGTAATTCCAATTTTTCCTCCATCTTCGTCGCTCATATCCGACCAAATGCACTCGCGGCGTTTGGGCTTTGGCGCTTTAGTGCAGACACAAGCGGCATACTGCGTATAAGCGCACACAAACGCGAATTCGATGCAATCGGGACAGAATGGCATAAGAGAGCACTCGAGAGCGGCGAGCTCTAGCTCCCGGCAGTAAATGGCTGGCGAAGCGCCGGACATTCGATGGACGATGCCTCCGAAGCTCATCGGTTCGCAACTGACGTGTACAAGGAAATGGCATTTAACGGATTAAAATCAGCCGTCCGGAGAGTTAACGTGCAAGAGCCCGATAACGGCCGAGTGTATTTAAATTTTTGTGCATTCGATTTTTTTACCGAGATCGCCGATCAAGCGGCAACGTACAACTTATCAATTTCGTTATAACTGTCAACCAATGCAAGCCATTTTATTATGTTTCAGTTTTGCTGACGGAAATGAGGAAAAAATGATTGGTTACAATGTGAGTAATTAAAAATTATCTATGCTATTATATGCTTATGAAGAAAATTGAGTTTTTTTTTAAACTTTATGTAAATAAAATAATATAAAAGCATTATTATGTCATATACATACTAATCGAATTTCTATAAAAAAGTATTACTTGATTTTCTTTATTAATTACTTAATATAATTTGCAACATTTTATGCCAATACGCTAATATATCGATTCTTAAATATCTTAATAGCTTAATTCTTGATAGTTAGAGTAATAATCTTATTAAACAAAACATATTTGAATTTGATATATATTAATAAATACGTTCCCTAACAAGATACGAGCCCATGAACCTCGTCATATTTCATCTCACTTTGAAGGATCAAAATTGGACATGCCGCGCCGTCGACCCCTGAAAAAAGGGTTAACGAAAGCCGATGTTATCTGTATGAAATATACCATGTAGAACCGCACAATATTTTACCTCGCAACGATGTAGCCGCCTTTTTTCGCATTCGGCGATACCATATCGAGAAGCATAACGAGATTTCGGGATCGATGACGCTAACTGTAGGCGCCATCATCGAATTTGCTAACGAGACCGGTGACGTTATACCATGGCATCGACTCAGCGGAACTGTCATTAAAAAAAGCCAGTTATAGCGAGCCGCCTAGGTTGGGGAGAAAAACACGCGGTCTCGCGATTGCGGCAAACGAAGCCACTTTGAAACGGCGAACATAATCGATACGTCTGCCGTACGGGCAAACGAAACGGATGGAAAAAGCTGAACGCGGATTAAGCCGCGGCGCGCAATGTCGTTGACAATTCAGCGAGGTGAAAATGTTTTGCCGGCGTATCTGGTTGAGCCAGCTGTTCCGTATATAGCACCAACCACGCCAATAGCTACGTGCATTGGGAAAGATAATTCGATGTGTAACGAATTGCTTTCTGACGAACTTTCATGTCTCGTACGCCCTTGTAGACTGTGACCATATCGACTGGATGAATCGTATCGATATTAGTAATTCTTTGCGAATTACTTTGCTGCGGAAAATAAAAATGATTATATACGAGATGTGTCTATTTCTTACTTTAATTTAGTCAATTATATCTATGATTTATATTTTGCTTAACTTTAATTTTATATTTTAATTTATATTACTTGGAAGAGATTTTGACATCAAGAACATGCTTTTAATAAACTGTAATTAATTTATTTTTTATGCCATCTGAATTAGATTTCCATTACAGAAAAGTACTAATAAAGTACTAATTCTAAATCATTAATTAATATGATTATGCATATGGACATCACATATGGAAATCAAATTATTTGCAATTTTGTATCTAACGTGATTTTTAACGTAAGTGATGTATACTTGATAGACGTTAAAAATTAAGCATATAAAAGTTAAGAAGTTAAAAGTTAAACATATTTCCATATCACATATATAATCATAAAATTTCAACATTATTATATTATTTCGTATGTTACGCCACAGACAATTTTTATATAAAATAAAAGCAGAAATTTTTGAGAGATAAGTAATATAATTTGTGCGCGTGTGCGTATATGGTGCAGTCCTTCCAGAAAGCATTAACCTTTGCTCTGCCGCGGCATGCCGGTGGCGCTCTAATGTGCGACCTCATTTAAACACATACAAATTATTTTACTAATTTACCTCGGCTTAATCACCTAGACCTAGGTCATTAATTTTTAACGAAATTTTTTACATCGACATGAATATTTTATACGGGTGTGATAATCAATGCGACTAAATTGACAATTCAAATTATAATAACTTCTCGATAATAACTAAATAAAAATATTGAAAATTACATGGAAAAAAATTGAGTTAAATTTAGTCGTAAAATATGGATAACTAACATTTTTTTACATGCGAGAACTATATTTTTTTGTGGTGAGAGCTATATTTAGCAATAATAGCAAAATCTTTTGCAAAAAATGTAACTCTTGTTGAAAAAAACGTTAGTTATTTATATATTACGACTATTTTAGCTATAGTAGCTAATCTTTTTTCCGTGTATCAATGTTATAATAACTAGCTATCTTTATATCGTTAAGAAATTGATATATTTGACTGCATCAATTATCGTGGTCATTTTTATTTAGAGTCTTCTCTTAAATGAGTTCAGACTACCTGTCATTAAAATAATTTGGCAGCTAATCGACATTCTTCGCAAAGAGTACTTCGGCCGAGAGGTCATATTACTCGATGGCCGAACAAGAATTGATCCAGTTATGAAAAGGCCAATTTCACTTCGTCAAGCCCGCTGCGCGGCGTCGTTAAATCTGATTGCCGCAACGCAGCGTCGCAATTCTTCTCGGCGGCGCGGCCGCGACAGCCGGGGCCACCGTGCATTCACGATTAACGGCGAATGCATGCCAGCCGCGTCTGCATTCTGTTTGGCCCGGCGCTAACGAACTATGAATTCCAAAAGTAAAGAAGTAAAAACAAAAAAAAAAAGAATACAAAAGAGGAACGGGTGACAGAGCGGTTATCCCTCGTGAGCCGCGGACGGCCGAAAGTGCGGTCGGAACTCGATGAATTATTCACGTCTATCCTTCGTCCAACCGATTCCGTACGTAGAGGAGAGCGACGAGAGGCCGCAGCGTGCAACTACTACTGCGAGTGGCCAACTCGTGCGAGGCTGATTCGCGATAACGACGGTGCCAGATGGAAATTCCGTTCGCAGTCCGTTCAGCTGGCCGTATATGCGACTTAGGGAGCTTCGCACACGCGTGCCTGCACGCGCATGTGATGGCGCGTGAAGTAGCGAGAAGCTTCGCGTGCGCTCACGCCTCCGGTCATGTAAATTGGCGAACGTAAATACGCGGGGTCCACACGCTCTGCAGCATGCACGCGCGTACATATACACACGGAGGACCGGCCGGTTTATCTGAAGCATAACCCGACGACCTGCATTAATTGTCGTCGTCAATCAGAGGAACCCGTCACCACTGACGGAATGCGATTAATATCGATCAGCTTGCGTCTCTACCGTGAACGAGCGATATCGACCTTGCGGAGAATCGAGTTGCTCACGGTAATGGTTTCCGCGCGATACGATGTTTATGATGTAGCGAACGGAAACTGCTCAACGTGCAAGCACGCGTATGCAAGCAAGTTCGAGAAAAATTAGTAGAGAGGATTCCATTATTCACTTTATTATAATATTTATTTTCTATGATTATAAAGCGAAAAATCGAAATTTTTACATTGAATATAGAACCATTCATTGTGGTCTGCGAAATATACAATTTATATATGTTCATTGTTCAACGAACTCATATATATAGTCTTCCAATGTGCCGTTTTCATTCTTAGTCAGTTCAATCGATGTTAGTTCATTAACAGTTTAAGTATAATTAGTGAGCAGAAAGTTCATGCGAAAATGTCCCGAAGGGTTCAAGATTTCCATTATAGGTTTGCGATCTTTATCTTCTGACACGTCAGACTCAAAGATTCAGCGAATTTCTCATCAGGTTGTGGTAAATGGAAGCTGATTAGGAGCGACTCGAGCGAAATTATCTCCATAATCCGTTTCTAATGCGGATTGAGGGGATTGTACTCAAATAAGATTCACTTCCAAATTTAAAGGCCTTACGCCGGAGATCGTTTTTACCCGATCTTCATCGGTGCCGCTGATCAGATCCACTTTCGTCATTTCGTGCAAATTGATGAGAAAGTGAGTGATCGGCACAAATGCGTGTGCAAAAAAAGAATAGAACTCGGCCGCGTTTAATCTTGCACCTCCAGAAATTAATTTTACGCGAAACTCGGATTGTTTAACGAGAAACGCGTTGGTGAATTTCCATTTCACCGTCAAACTGGATTACATAAGCCGCAAAAGCTAGATTCTTAGATAAATTTATGCATGGAATTATGATAATAATCTCTAAGCGATAATCTCTATGAAAATAGTTTGAATAAAATATACATGATTATTACGACTTTAAACAAGAGGAATTTTATACTACATTAATTCTATCGAATATAAGAACTCTGTGTAATTAATTTATGATAAGAATATTTCTAAATAGCTAGAAATTAGAATTGTTAAATCTTATTGCATTACATTAATTACAAATAGATCCCCCCGAAGGAAATGGAGATCTTCCGCCGAGATATACTTGGAACAGTGGGCAGGAATAGATTTGCACGCTGCCTATATTAGTAAAGATGAATAGTAATTCAGAAAGCTAAAGCATGGCACAACAATACGCATACGTTGCATTACCAAAGAGAATGTACACGCGCGGAATGTATATTAGACGCATATCTATGTCATAGTATGGCTTATCTTCTCTCATCAACACAAATATCTTGACGAACGAGCGAGTCGCGTATATGAATAGTCATATTCATATCGTTACGCTTCATATAAATAATATTGGTAGAGTAATACATCTCCCTCTTATCTGTTGGTTCTGCAATTTGTTATTTTACAAATTTACAAGGTATCTCGACGATTGAACAATCAGTTATCGAATCGTTCAACTTGAATTTTTTAAATGTAGGTATGTAGGTATATATATAGGTACAATAACTTTTTTATTAGATTCGTGGATTGCCAGCGTAAATACTATTGATATTCACGCTATCTTTTCGTATGAGATCACAAGTTTATTTGTTCAGGATAGTACAATTGAATATTCACAACGACGTTTTCAACGTTTAAAGTTCTATTACGTAACACATATGAAAAAAAGCTATGTAATCAATTTGATATGTCCGTGAGATAATAATTATGTACGTTGCATGTGCTGCGCACTTAATTATAGTAATTTAATTATTACGTAGAAGTGTCAGTAATATTATGACGCTCTTACAATAATCATCCTTGTCAATTTTAATAACAATTGTTTGTAGTAATATTCACCGATTTTAATAGTTTTTATTTTATAATATTGATTATAATATATCTAATAATAGTTTATAACAATAATTGTCAAAAGGAGTAGCAGCAATGATTACACCGATAAAAACAATAAAAAATAGTGTTTATTCGATGAAGCGATTAATGATTATTATTTTATACTTGCTAGTATCATTTTTTTCTCGTAAAAACGCGCTTCTGCGATCGAAGTTCATCGAAGCATTCGCGATCCTTCGTTAAGGATTACAAAACGTTACGTTCAGAGCGCAATCCTCTTTTCTAAATTAACCACTTCGGTTGCACCCGTCCACCCATACCACGGTAGTATGGGTCCATTATCGTCGCGGATCCCGACCCTCTCTCGGCGAGGGGTGGATCCTTCTTTCTTTACGACGGCGGTTTTGGCAACAAGCTCGTCGTAAATTCGGCAGATAATTCTTCCACTCTGGCATTAACCTACATTTAAAAAGATTTATTACAGTTTATAACTTTACGGTATTCGGCGTCTTTCGACGGTTAAGTTTCAACTTCGTGAATTCTACAAGTGCGTATTTGCCAAGTGGCGTGAGTAGCATTCCGACGAATAGTATTTGGAGAAAAAGAGTTCACGCGAAGCGCTAAAGTGGTTTCCTATGAAATCTCGTAATAGAAGCTAAACATTATCACCATCGCCGACCATTCGTTATCGGACACTTACTCCACTTCTCGGCGATCATCACGGCAAAGAAACGTGTACTTTTGGAACTTTACTTATCGAAGTCTGGCGCCGATGGTTCCTAAAATTCAATAAAGTTCAAATTATTATTTTCTTCTCGTTATCGTTAGAGGGTTTTTGAAGTAAAATTAGAAGTTGGATTGACACGTGTACACAAAATAATATATTAAATTCGATTAAATTAGACTACACTTCTAAGAAGAACGTCGATTGTTTTACTTTTAAGGAATCAATTTCGCAATTATATGCATTAAAATTCTTTAGCAAATCTATTTTTGTATATGAGCTCGCATCAGGTTCATTTGTTCACGGCAGTACAATTGAATGTTCACAACGATGTTTTCAGTCTGGAATATTCGATTTGCATACGCCTTTATTCGCGCTTGAACTTTATAGGTGATTGATCCGCGATAACGCCTTATAGAGATAACTGCCCTGAGTCGCAATCAGCTCGGACACATTCTTCGCGATAACGTCTAGAGGTTCGTCTCGAGATCTCGACGTGAACTCTATAGCCTTGTCATAAACTGACTGTTTTTTTTACGATCTTTTAAGTAACTCCCATAATTGTTTTCAACAACGTTATTAAGATATAATTGAGAATGATTGCGTTATATATAGATCGATTTATCTTTATTATTAATTTTTTTAAACTAAATAAATTTTTAAATTTATTTTAAAGTTTATTGCAAAATTTATATATATATATATATATATGGCAAATCGTTATAATCATTATCGCTGATAAAGAACTCAATTTCATTGACGTTACATATACATATGAGAAGTCGCGATTCTAACGCACGACGCGTTTTTCTAATTTCTGAAGTCAATTGAGAACGATCGTTTCTCTAACGCTACCGTGAACATCGAATTCCCCTTGCGCGCTCTAAGAGAAACTTTCCTTTATCCTATTATCTTCCCCTCTCCGCCATCACCATCCACGACTGACCCTTAAATTTCGTTTTCGCAGGACGGCGCTCGCATGAAAACCGCTTTAAAGTGCCGAACTCCCCGTGAAACTTTTCCTCCAGTCTTTCTACTTCCGTTCCGCCTCCGGCGGTGGTGGCGGCTGCGGAATCGTCGTCTTTTGCGCTTTCCACGCACGCGCGGCGTTCGCGCTGACTCGATACACATCGAACTTTATATTGCCGGTCATTAAAAATGACCCGGGGTAGTTTGCGAGACAAAAGCAGCGAACAGGAAACCGCAAGTTCTCTCTCCGGCTATTACGATCGTAAAATAAAGGCCGTACTCGGCTACCGCCGAATCGGATACGCCACGCTGCAATTCCAGTACGACGGCTATTAGTCAGTAAAATTTCCCTCTGGAAGCGGATAACCAAGTACCACGATGGCTTTCCAAACGACGCAAAAGTCTGACTCGCGGAGATAATAGCGGGCTCCGAAATCTCCATTTCGGAGGCATTAGTCTAAGTTGAACTATGCATGGCTTCGGAGATAAGAGGCCGTTTTATTATTGCGTATACATTGCTGTAAACTCGAGAGAGCAATCTATCATTCATTTTGAAACATATACTTTTAACGAATAACACACAAAGCGCAGAGCATTATTTTACGCCATTTAGAATTCATCGCTTTATCTCTAAAAAGCTTTCGGATATTATATATATAATGTACATAACGTACAGAACAAACGTTTTAGAAAAAAAATAGAGAAAAAAAATATACTAATTGCACGTTTTTTTTATATTTACACGATATATTTAAAGATATATATAATCTTATTATTATGAAGAAAGAGAGAAAGAGTGTGTGTTGACTAATATGTTTAAAATTTTGATTATTATAATACTTTGAATTACGAGCATTCTATCTTGGTGCCAATAAAATATATAATATGACCTGTTATTTTCAAATAATTAATATCAATAATGCATTGAATCAGATTTTTCGCGAAGCAGCTTTATATTGCTGAATACTTACTTTTAGACGCTGATAAAAATTTAATTCTTTCCAGAGAAAATTACGATTGCGCTTCAACCTGAAATAAAAAGAACATTAGTAAATCGCGGATATTATCACCTTCAGAAAAATTCCGAACTTTTCATGTTTCATTCATGCTCCACGATTAATTCTTTATTTTCTCTTCAAAATTGATTTATCGTAAATAATTCGTCAGCATGCTCGTCAATATTGTAAATATTGTCAATTTTGTCGTTGTGATGACTGCATTTTTGTGTGATTTATCGCAACAATATTACGGGCATCTCGTAACAAAAATCAATCTGTCAGACGCTGATGTTTCATTAAAAGTTATATTTTATCCCCTTGCGCGGAACATACCACTATATATCACTTGTAAAACTTGGCGTTCCAACAAGATATATCGCTCTCCATTCTCAAGCGCCCGATATATCCCATCTAGTTGTTAGAAATTATAGTTAACATCGCGAATTACGATTGTCGCGCGTACAATATCGTCACTCTGGACTAAATGCAGCGTGAGTTGTAAAACGTTGCGTCGCGCGATATAGTACACCGTGCACTAATTTACAGAGTGCTACAATCACCATTGTCATTACACTGATTGTAACAAGACCGGGTTTAATCACAGTATATCGAAGCGACATTGCGAAACGCTTATGATACAACAAATTCAAGCGAATATCGGACCTATTATATGCGGAAGAACGACATCGCGATAATTAATGATCACCAGTGAGAAATGTAAGGCTAAGTTTTGATTCATAATGCTATTTCAATGCGCTGCGACAAATTAGTTTCCCGCTGCTCAAAATCCATCAACTTTTCTCTCGCGTATATTTTTCTTGAAGAGACACAGCTAGAAGAGGATGAAACGCGACAGACAGAAGTGTTTTATTCGTTCATTAGTCACATAGACCAGATTGAATTCCTCTCGAGTTTTCTTCCCTGGATACGATTGTAGAACGGACGTGGGCGGGAGCAAGCTGAGGTTACGAGAAGATCCTTCGTCTCCGAGGTTTTACGACCGGGGGGAACGTAGGGTGAAAGTCAATTTTTCCGAGGATTTTCATTAGTTAGGCTGAGCCGGTAAAATCGAAAGATGACGCAACTGTCACAGATAGAACGTGACAGTAATTGACGATCCTCAGATTGATCTTCATAGAACTAATATTATAAAATCTACTACAATTTTTTTCGCCGAAATCGTACTTATGTATTTTAATGGTATTTTATTTAAATCAGTTTGAGATAATTTTTAATAAAGACGTGGCAAACTTAAGATTGTCTTCGAAAATCTTTTAGCTGTAGATATTAAATTTCAGATTAAATCATTTCTGATCTTTCATTAATAATAATTGTAAACTCATTACTTACCATTTTGTCATTAACTATCATCTCGATTTCATTTTTAGTTACTTGCTATTAAAAATACGTATATTGATGGTTTAGAAAATGTCGTGTGACTATAAATCATCGGCTTTAACTAAATTTGTCCGAGAACTTTAAAGAACTTTTATATTAATAACATTGTGTTTCAAATTAGATTATTAATTTGCTCAAATTACCATGAAACGCATTCACTCAAAACCATCGACTAATACACGATGATAATTGGTTGAATTCTTTCGAATTCAATGAGATGAATCGGCTTTAATCGGCAAAATTGTACTTTCAATGCGCATACCGAATGCGAGATATCGGAAAGCCATGGAATTAATTGACAAGCGAAGCTCGCCCTCGTCTGCTCCATACCGATACATTCCTAAATTCGAATTCTGAAATACTCGCGACACACACGTATACACTTTAAATCGACGGACGATGTGCAACGGTGTCGCGACCGGGTTCCTGTCAGCCTCCCGTATGATTTATTGCCGGCACGAACAAGCTCCTCGTAATTTACGCACCCTATTCCCCGCATCCCTTCATCCCCAAGCCTTCGATGTTATTTCGCGAAACGTCCAAACAGTCGCGCGGTCGTGTAACGTTGACGCGACGAAAGGAACAATTCGCCTCCCGTTCATGGCGTCGCATATCCGTTCGGGCTCGTGTTTCGCGATAATTATTCCGCAAAGTTGATAATTATGACGTCTACTAGGAAGCTGTCATCCTTGCGAATGATTAATAATGTTAATTTTTACATGGCACTGTTGAGATCGATTAACCGTGAACAAAAATGAGCTTTAATGGACGCTTTTATGCTAAGGACTAACAATAAGATGACAAATGTGTCCAGACATAGAAACGTGTCCACTGACTGTCCACTGACTGTCCAGTACGTTGGTACATTTATTTTACTCAATGTTTTCTTTAATGAAAAATCTGTTTAGAGAAGGAATGAAATTTTATCAAAGTTTAAGTGATTGAAGTAGGATCTGGTATCGTTATCGTCCACACTTGTTTCAATTCAGCTTTTTCTTAGCGAGAAAACGATTTAGGTGCTGGCACAGAGGATTTGTATAAATATTTATTAGTACGTGACGAGACGTATAGTTTATAATTTCCAGAAGCCGTTCGGCTTAGACACTAGGCACGTTCGCCTAACGCATTGCCTACTAGGTGAGTCGGATGTATTACTGTCTGGCACAGAACGTGGTCAGACTACTGTGCTCTGTTAAAGTTTGTTCACGTTTATGATGATATAACGTGCAGATCGAATATGAGCATTATAGCTCTCGGATTTATAGCACTATGTTGTAAGCACTCGTGCCATTGCACCATTATTTCATTTGTCTCTACCGCGACTATATACGCGTACTATAATCCTTAAATATAAGTAAAATTGAATGATATTTAGATATTTTTGTTCACACATATTTTAACATCTTCATGGTTATTTTGTTATTATTAATAAATCTTGTAATTATTTTTACTATATCCATTGAAATATATGGATATTAAATATTTATAAATGTACGACTTAAAGATGGTTACAATTATGAAAAAATATATGCTTTGTTTCACGTATATCGTTATATGCGTATCACGAACGTATCTTAATGATTGATTTCTTCGATCGACGATCAATTGAATGCAGCAAACTGTAGGTAGCACCTGTAAATGAAAAATCTATTCGAACATGGACGTACGTTCGCGTCTGAACACGGCCAACTGAATCGATTGGCAATTGGATTAATAGCCCCCAGCGATGCTCGCAGTCGATTTCTGTACGAACACACACGTAATCCCAGTTACGTATCTGTGCGTTGATAAGTGCGATAACAAAATGCTCCACGCTAAAGAAGCATCGAATGGAGGCAGAGCATTGCTTTTTTCTTTTCTTTTTTTTTCGTAGTACATAGACCAATTTTTATCGTAATGTTATTTATAGTGCGGACCGATGTTTTATATTTTTTCTCGACTAACGGAATATTTGTGGATTAAAATTTGGGGGAGAAATTTAAAAAAAAAACATTTATATATTTAAATTTTACTTTACATATTTATTTTAATTATACATAATACTGGTTTGTGAATGCTAAATAATTCCTAAAATTTTAGAGAAAATTTTAAAAAATTAACGAAAACTTTTGTAAAATATTGGTCGAAAATACATCTATTGATATAAAGAGACCTTAATAAAAAATTTTATTAAAAAGTTTTTTTACGAAATTATCGTAGGGGTATTGTATAGGATATATATTCTCTCATCAATATTTTTGCAGATTAAATAAGATAACGGAGTTTAAGTAATTTAGAATTATCAAAAATTGATGTTGCATTTAGTTCAAGTATCGTCGATAGCGTTTTAATGCTTCTCCGTGTCACGAACATTAATGATTTGAAGAGAGACGATCGGAGTGCCTTCTTTCGCGATGACGAGTCCGTACTCGGCAATTATTCGGTCTCTGATGATCTGTGAAGAAAACAAAAGACTATGAAGAACGATCTTACCAATAAATACTGATTACGAATGCTCGAATGGCCTTGCCAAGTGACCGTTGTTGAACAAGAAGTTTTTTTTTCGATTCGCGGCCAAAAGTTTCGAGTGGAAAATATTGTACTCACCTGCCCTTGCTGGCCGAGTGATTTGAACGAAGTGGCTAGCGAAAAAGTTAACGGAGTTCTACCTTTCTTTCGTGGAATGGTCTTGTTCACAATCGCGCGGCGCCCTTGTGAAATTTTTTCTCTCGCGTCAAGTGGTAGTTGATGGTCGAACGAACTATGCTAAATGCTCTCCAAGACTCGTGACCAGACTTCATGGTTATTTTGTCTCTCGTTCTGTCTGAAATTAATCCGAACCAATTTTTTTAAAGAATCATTTATTACAAAGATGATATCTCTACGACTTGTTATAATGAATTGATAATCAGTTTAATATGCAAAAGAGATGTCATTTATGCGCTTTTGATGCGTTATAACTTCACTGCGCTGAATACGTTACACGGCAAACTTTAGTTCATCCCTCGTAATTTTGTAGCGATTCTAGCATTAATTAAAACGAGTTTCGTCGTTAGTTGTGAAGAGGCGCTCTCGCCACGCACGCATTATTTTGACTCGGCAAAATTGAGATTTATTATTAGCTCGTGTCAGAAGAGAGAGCGCGTTACAACGTATTACTTCATATTTCTGGATTAAGCCCTCCCTTCATACTATGGAAAGCTACGCACGAAACAGCCGCTTATCATACATCTTTTATCGTACGCGCCATTTCCTGCTCGGAATTTTTCCGCCTTTTTCCTCTCGGTCGTACGTTGATCGCTGTTCTTCCTAACCGTTCGCGACGAAAAATGTGGTTTGTTTTAGCGTAACGTAATGGGAAATTTAATGTGAAATTGCTCCGTTACAGCATGCGTAATATATGGGCTCTGTGTGAGCTTACGATCAACGTATCGCAATAGAAAGATAAAAAAAGGCTTGCTGGAATATCAAATCAAAATTTGCTCAACTCACTAATTGCCTCTTTACATGTGCCTTGTGCAGTTGCTACACTGTGTACATATGCGTGCATGCGTATGTGCGCATATATCTGGATGTGTACATAGCGTAATTTCGTCACAGCCGGAGTGAACTGTCCCATTATAGGTATCGCGGCTCTTGGACGTTGGTGCCCGACGGGAAATCGCGATATCTGCAGCTGACTCGGCACACAAAACGTACTCTAAATAATTCACATTTAATTACAGTCCGCTCTGTTTTCCCTTTGTACGTAATGACTGAATTCACTCCGTTAGCTCTGGCCACCTCTCGGCATTAAGCCAATATGACATTTAGTGAGTTCACGACTTTTTACGTGTCGACCGGATAAATAAATAAACTCGATGTTTGGCAGAAACGCGGTGTACCATACTTGCGTAATGTTTCTTCGTAAATAAAAAAATATTTCAAGACCACAGATTCCCGCAAATAGAAGATTCACAGTCCAACATGTTTTAACACGGTTACGTCAATTGTGTACAAACAAAGCCACAGGTAACAAAAATTTCGTGATTTGCGTTTCGCAAATTGTATATATTCACGTAGCGAACGTTCGTAGCGTTATAATTAGTTTGACATTGAAATTGGATAACTATAATGGTAACGTTACTCGTCATTAATGCCCGGTATAACTCGCAGCGAGTTTAACGGAATATTAGTTTGCAATCAGTTTGGGAAATCGCGACGATGCGCTTCCATGTATCTCGCGTATCAGTCCTAGCCAAAGTTTCTACCATTTCGCAGAAATCGTGTATTTAACATGCAGCAGACACTATGTACGGGAATCTCCCGGGAGAGTTAGTCGGGACTAAGTTTAAGTGTCTTCAAGACGTTGGTACTGACCCACTTGTGCGCGTAGACAGGCTAACCATTGGCTTCGCTCGCTGTACTTCATCAACGGGATACGTTCAAATAAGCTGGCCGCGCTCGACGCGAACAATATGCGGTTAAAATGGACTTGACAATTGTGGCGTGCGATACTATGGACTATGGACTTTCTCTCGTATGGTATTCTAGCACAGAAGTTGCTTTTCTTTATTAAAATCTAGAAATAGGATTTCTCTTTTTATCCATATTGTCCGAGATTATGTCAAATTTGGATAGACGGAAAATTATGTCAAATTCAGAAAAGTCGTCGATATTCGATGTTGTCGAGAATATCGTTAGACCTTTAATTTGTTTACAAGCCCAAGAATTGACGAGTTTATTTATCTTTTTGACATCAGCGATTTAAGAAATATCGTTGGAACAGAGATGTAAAAGAGATAGACGGTCATTTATAGTTAACAACGTGACAAGACGGTTGCGAGTAATCGCGAACGTCCGATCAGTTGTAGAAGTATAATTTATTAAATCATTATCGTTAAGTAAAATTGTGGAGCAAGTTTTCTTCTACCATCAATTCCATACATTCGAAATGATAATCGAAAAATATTATTATTGCCTGATATATTGCCTGATATCTGTGACGAATGACGAATAATATCGTTTCATCAAATCGGTTTTCTTTCAGGATCGTTAAAACTATAACCACAATTTTCCTAAATCTTGTCTGGGCACGAAGTAATTACCGCCATGTTTCACCTACGCGTGATATATGTACTTGTCGGTGTACCCGGATAACTTTAACACGGAACACGCATACTTTGAATGCGGCTTGTTAAAAGTTTCCTGGTTAGACGCGGAAATGGATTTCGCATTCGGTGGTAGGCGCGCGACTCGTAGGCACGAAACAACTTTACGATGTCGACCCCTTCTCTGAGAATTAGAGAAGGGGATCGTTCTACAACGATCAATCGATCACGTGACGAATTAATTTAACCAGAACGATGACGAAAAAATTTATTATTATTTTTAATAAAAAGTTAGACACAGAATTCAACATTTAAAAAAATTGCATATTGAAAAAATCATTTAAATTCTACATTTGCCTTATTTTTTTTTTATTCTTGGTATATAATAATAGCTAAGAAAAAGTTTTCAATAAACTAGCAAAAGTATAGGTAATTTCCTTTTACTTCGTGCACGTATAATACGTTTTATAAATTTCACACAAGAAAACCGGAAAAGCAATAAAATAAATCGTTTTACATTCGTACAGTTTACATTCGCAAGTGAAATTTTTCCTCGTATCAGAATAGTCTTTGATGTTCGTAATGAGGTAAAGAGACTAAAAGTATTGCAATGTGCAGTGAAAATTAATGAGTAAAAGAACGGCCGCGTCTCATCTGTTTCCTCAGAACTAACGTAGAAGAGAGTCGCCAGATCGCTCATAAAATCCACTCTGGCACGACGCGATTTATACCGGCGTTGCCTAAGGATTATCATATTTCCCTCGACGCACGAAAACTCACGCGAGAAAGTGTCGGCCAAGATTGCGCTCCGTTATCGCCTGCGAAATGGTGACGGCTATGCAAAGGGACGAACGGCGGCAATGGAGAAAGCCTCTTAATGTGTCCGTAAAAAGCCGTACAACACGAGGAAACAGTAATCGGTCGGGAATAGCTTTATGATGCTTCGGCGAGCAGCAATATCTCACGGTAACCGATGGTAACGTATTGAGCTTTTTTTTATTTCTCTGAAAAAGACTTCCGTAAAGCGACATGGGGGCGGCGTGAACGATCGCGAAAGAGAGAGAGGGACGGGCCCTTTCATGAAGAAAGGGCTGCAAAAAAATCGACCGATTTATTAACATGCCGCCGGTGACGGCGTGCGTGGCTATACGTCTAAGTTAACTCTTTTGACGGCACGCATGATCGCTCCGACGAGCACACACGGACACGTATGTATAACGCTTCGAACACAACGCCGATCGAAACTTTTTGCTCGCTCGCTATTCTCGCGTGATATCAATCCGCGCTCTCGCTTGTATGCTCTGTTTATGCGAAACGAACCATTTACTTTGTGACACGCGCGCGCACACTTTTATAGCGACTGGATGTATTATAAAGCTCTTCTTCGAAATGACTTTCGCGACATGTTCGACGACGATCGACAAATCAATGGATGTCGCGCCGTAGAAACAAATGCCGCTTAAGCGTTATTACGTGTCGTAAAATACGTCACTCGGTTGACAAGTGTAATACCCATCGCAGTAATAGCGCTGTTTAACGTGCCACTTACGTGCCGAAATTCAGCGTAGCGCTTGAGTTCTCAAACGGAAAGCATATACTTGTTCTGCTCGTACAAAAAGCAGGCAATAGATATTATACCAACGAATGTCGAAGCGATATCGCGGTAGTGGAAATTGGCTCTAATTAGCAAAAGATGGCGGCGATTTGATACGTTTGCACAGCATGAGCTGCTTTTTACGTCCAGCCCGCTTACTGGGCTCTTTGTTAAGTGAACGCTGTTTAAACGATAATTCGATCAAAAGAACCCGGTTCAACCGAACAACGGCATTTAATTAACAAAAGTGCTAGCCGAGAGTTTTACCCGTCGCCCCCTGACCCCTATTCTCGGAGGGAGACTCTCTTCGAATTCTTCCGCTCTCCTTACTCGCTCTTACTCTCATCCTTATCCACCCTTATTCCTACCTCTGTTCTCCACTAACTGCCGGAGAATAATTGTGAAAACATACTACCACCGAGAGCAGTCCCACTGGATTTTGCCTTTTTCCACCCTTTCTATCTTCTATTATAATTGTTCTGTTCCTCGTTCACCATTTTTCCCGTACTCTCGTCTGCCACTTCACCTTTCGATGCATATAGCCGGCGAGTAGGTATACGATTTTAACATTTTTATATCGCAATTATTAAATCGGCCGATTTGTCACTTATACAATCTCGCGAGTAACAAACGCACTCACAAATTAAAAAAAAATTAAATGAGAAATTTATTGAGCGAATATAGCTAGCAAATAGGAAGACATGCTGTATGTATATACGTAGGAATAAATTGGATTATTTACAAAAGAGTTGCAAAAATGAATAAGCAACATGTACTGTTGTTTTTTTATTGTATTGATTAAACAGCATAGCATTTTTGATACTGCGCTTGTTAAAAAAATAAAATAGTTTTATGTAAAAAAATAGATTTGTCTTTAGATGCGACGCTGGGCATTGGTATAAAAATTTGTTTTTGTTCGCTAGCAAACTAACCTCGAAAACGTTTCAATAGTTAAGCTTTGTTTATTTTTTCATGCTCATTTTATAAAATTTCGCAACAAAAGTTTGCTATAAATCATGTTATAAAGTAAAATAAATTTTTATTATGTTAGTTCGCATACAAATAGTTATAAGCAAATAACTCGTCGGGATTATGAAGATGACAGATCTGATCGCGAGATTATACTTGAATTAACGAGCGTCGAAATAATCCGGCGATTTATAATACGATAACTACGACGTGTGAAAAATATCGATTGGTTCATACAGATTGATGGGACGGACGAGAAACGCGTTGCAAGTTCGCCTTAAATCTTTCTCGACAGCGAGTAAAAGTCATGCACGTCGTAAAGTCGAGCGGGCGTCGATAAAAGGGTGAAGATGAAATGCTTGCACATCGATTTGTTTGTTCTTCCCTTAAGCGTCGGAATGCTCTGCAACCCTTCTGTCGCGTCCCTGACGCGTTTGATTCCTTTCGATCTTTTTTCTTTGTTACTTCCGATGGAATCCGATTGACATAAGAATCCTACTTAAATCTCCCGCGTTCACGTCTCTTTTCCAGGATTCGTTTTTCTATACTTACGCTTCACTTATTTCAGTTACGCATATAGACGCGTTTTGCTTTCGCTCGCGCTTTGATATTTTCCTTGCTCCCAAGAATAACAACCCTCTTTGCTTGACGAAGCGGCAGAAACTATAGTCTTCCTTATAATAATATAAGTTAATATAATTATTACAGGATGATGTTACTTAAAAATATATATCATACTATTGTTAGAGAAATTACACCGCCACAAACTCATTGTTTTTATACTTTTCGAGAAAAAAAGTGTATCTCATCAGTGTTACAAACATCTATTATTCTATATTTTAAATTTATATTGTCTATTTTGAACCGCGTGGCAAATATTCACAATATGGGAACATTTTATTTTTGGATGGATTTGAAAAATTACATTTTCATATTTCATTCATTAAGAATATAAATATGGGTTATGGTGGTTTTTTTTTCTTTTTCTTTTACGTCGCGCGTTTTGACAACCGACCGCTGGCGTACCATTAATTTTGCTCGTTTACAACGAATAACACCGTGCATCGTTTACACGGGCAATCCCACAACCGCGCGAGCACCGATTCATCATCGACCCAAAACATCGCACGGAACATTTCGTTCCATACCGGTATTCCGAACGTGCACTTTCCGCGGAATTACACCATCCCCTTCTTAAATCGCCCACCCGGAAAGCGCGGAACGAATTTCAGTTACCAGCCTTAGCAAATATTCGTTCAACATCGTCGACGCGCGATGCAACTGACAGCAAAAGCAGACGATTTCTGGGATCTTCTGCGAATCCTACCCACGTACCTCGTGGCTGTGGCACCTTGTGATTTCACGATCTAACAATCTCCTTTTTGTTATGCTCGATGAAAATCGCCCAACGTTGTATGAAACTGCAAGAAAAAAATCCCGAGACTTGGAAGTTAAAAAGACTTGTTTCTTTACAGACTTTTTCGTAACAAAAGAAGCCAGGGGAATAGTTACCGAGTTGTACGAAAGACCGAATGAGAGTGGCGCGAGTAAGGATCTTCGAGGGCGAATTCGACGGAGCAATTCAATCGCAATTCCGTCGCGCTTTCACGATTGTATAATTGACCGCGTCGTAATTAAGACACGCGGACCTTGTCGCAGCTGTTAATTAAATAATTCCGCCAACATCATCGTTCGCATGCATGTAGCGAATTTCCGTCTTGAATTCAGTACGGGTTTCAACGTCTCGCTGGGTCCGTTCGTAAAGGGGTGTTGCAGTGGGTGCTCTGTGAAGTGGAGGAGAGGGGACGGTGAGACGGTGGAAATGGTACGGGCTATGAGTTTCCAGCCGAAGTTGCGAGTGAGTTATGTCTCCTCCGTGAACTCCATGCTCCGTCCAAGGTATTCCTATTCAATTTAACGTATCCCAGCAGTATCTGCTAATTTCCCCTTATATCTTACGAATTTCGTTCGCCCATTCGCACTATTCCGCCCGGCACCTATCGTTCCTTTTGCCCACCACCACCGAGCTTTTCCTGAAAGGTCCTTTCAGACCCGCTTCTTTTGTGTCGTTTTCGGTTGCTTCTTCGTACGGACGAAGGATAAAAAGCGTTTGCACGAATAAGAGGAGCTTTTTCCGCAAAAACTCTTTGGTTGGCTCTTTATCCTGGCCGTTTCTCGAAGCAAAGAGCGATTTCATGGGAGAAGTGCGTTTTAGCAGGTCCTGTGTTGAAAGAAACGAGACAACACGCTAACACTAGTATATTTACCACGAAAATATATATAGGTTTAATTTCACACTCAATTCTGTCAAAAGTACGAGAAAGAATTACGGTAAATTAAGAATTTACGCATTGCGCTCGAGTATACGTTATTTGCGAAATCTGCGCGCTAGATGTATAATATTTATTCGTTATAAGCTTACATACGGAAGAACCGCAATCCTCAACACAGCGCGCTGCGCGATTTATCGTTGACATTAGCGTCATCAAGAAATTCAGAGCGAGACGAGATTAAATGTTTATTCTGCTAATTGCCTCGCTGTGGTAGCTCTCATCCACAGTGGAACAATTATTCGTCCGTCGATTGAAATTCTGCGGTCTTAGCCGAAAGGTAATTAACTTTTAATCGAGAAAGTTCAGTGGCTCCGGGTTACCCCGTCTCCGAATTACTTCTTGCCTATATATTTCTCACTCTATCCTTCCTTCCCGTCGATCCTTCCTCAGCCGAGTTCCTGCCACTCAACGTGTCTAAACGTCCAATCGAGAAACGTGCGCGCTATGCGATATATCTCGACTATATACCAGCGCTTCTAAGCTCTTACAAGTTTCGGCGTTCTAGCGCTGATCGATGCGCATTCCTTCTTCGGCAATGAATGTAGCGGATCGCATTATTCGCAGGCGCGCGCCGACTTTTATTTAAAATGCAACAAATTCGCGCGTCAGACGCCCGAGCGAAGCGATAAAGGATGCGGGCGCGTTACGGAGCATGACCAAAAAATACAAACGGAAATGCCGGGACGGGGGACCCTCGCGCGCAATTGCGCCATTTCGCCGTTACTTTAGCAGCCTGCCGCCACCAAAAGCGGATCACTCTCGCATTCAGGAGACACGTTATCACGTTTCACCGCATCAACGGAATTTCGAGTATTTTCAATTTCCCACGGTGCACAACAACGAGCGAGTGTTGACACGAGTGTGCGCGATTCTCGTAGACGAAGCCGCGGCCCGCAGCCGCCAATAAAGGACAACCGTGTAGAATCGCATACTGAGTCCGGTGAAATCGGTCGTCGTATGCACGCGTCGCAAACGAAAAGTCGCGTCCACTGTCCCATCCGGTTGACATACGCTTGTTCAATTACAAAAATTCGAATTTAAGCCACGTATATTCTTATAGCACTTATTGTTATCGTTCTGTTTGCTTCCTGCAATTACAATTTGCAGTCTCTGCAACGTTCTAGACGGAATCTAGGTGAACGTATATGCCGTATCAAAGGTGACCGTCATAGTAACGAATTTACGACATTTTATTATAAATTGAATTAGGATTCTCAGTAGCGAATAAGTTATATATTAATATACTTATATCGCGGAAAAAGACGAAAGATATTAAGATACAAAGGATGTAATTAGAGTAAGTAGAGTAACTCTTTACGTGTGCAGATATGTGTAAGCTTTTCGTGAGTTTCCATTAGAGTGAATTTGAAATGTTCAAATCCTACTGGCAATCGTTTTGCGATCTTTTATTAACGACGAAAGAACGTTGGCAACATTCGCGTATAGTATTCTCTTTCTGCCTGCTTTCCGTTAGATCGGCTCGATCAGTCGATGAGTCTATCGACGATGAATCGAAATAATCAAGTACAGATGGATTTGCATACAACACGAGAGACAGCTATATCTCTGTAAGTTACAGTGAAAGGATTCCTGATTGCGCACCCCATCCTTCTGCCCGGCAAAGGGACGCGTCCCTACCTCTTTGATCGAACGTTGCCTCTGTTCTCTTTATCGAGATCGCATTAGCCGAACGAGGAAGAAAGAAAGAGAATTCCAATATCGCGCAAAAATTTGTCTCCAGGCAACCAATAGTCCGCTCGGAACGTTAAACCGGATTTTTATTTCTCGTTCGGTACTACAAACTCGGCGTGAAACAGTAATAAGTCAAACTAAAACGAAGTATATCCGCTCTTCATCCTGAAAGCCGGATTTGACTTTAATTTTGAGATTTAAACTAACGAATACATCATTGAGTTTTTATCAATGTTAATAAAAGTAAAACGTATTAATCGCAATTATTGGAAAAATGACATTAGCTGCAACGTGGGATAAAACACAGGTACAAAATGTAGCACGATTTTTTTAAATTAATGAATTACAAGTTTGAATTGGGTAGAAAAGAGAAGAATAAAGAACAGCTTTTAAAATATATGTTTTTAATGTTTATAAAAATAATTGAATACATATATATATATATATATATATATATATATATATAAGTTAATAAGAGCTATTTATAGAACACTTTATGACTATCCTGGGAAATGCGAGAAAAGAATTCATACGAATTGTAAAAATTCAAATATTGCGGTTGGATGCTGTGTATGTTGAATCATTTAATTTTCTGTCATATCTTAAGACAATTAAATGCTTCTTTTCTTTTCACTTTTATAAATCAACATAGGTACATTATATTTATATCTACTTTAATTGTCTTAAGATATGACAGAAAATTAAATGATTCAACATATACAGCATCCAACCGCAATATTTGAATTTTTACAATTCGTATGAATTCTTTTCTCGCATTTCCCAGGATAGTCATAAAGTGTTCTATAAATAGCTCTTATTATGTTAGCCAACAAGATCTTTTTCGCCCGCCAAGCCAGCAGTCGCGCTATCTCTGAGATTTATTTTAATTCGTTCTCAGAATAGGAGGTTCTCGCAGTCTCGGCACGAAGTTCAGTATAATTACAGATAGTAGACAAGGCACTCTGTCAGAGTCACAGAAGCCATGTGCGTACGCGGGGTATTACGCGTCTTGAAACTATGAAGGAACAAGTGAGGGTGGAAAGGGAGCGAGAATAGAATGCGTCGTATTTACAGTTACTCACTTCCATTTCTATTATTTCCTTCGTTATGAAAAGATAGTATAACACAAAGAAGATTGATTAGGGAGGAAAAGTGAGGGGCAGGGCAAGTTAAAAAGAAAGAAGAACATATTCGATATTAGAAAGAGAAAAAAATGAATAAAAATAATAGAATATTTTTCATTAAATAAATTTTGACAAAAATGCAGGGAAGAAGGAGCACTTCCTTCACGGCTGATGATTTCTTCGAGCGACCTGCTCGTAAATATTTGCTCCTGCGTTAGTGCGGTGAAGGTAAATTCTGAACCAAGTCGTAATTATATTTGCATGATAGAGATTTACATTCGTCTGGCGGGTAGATTTAAAAAAATCAAGGAAGAGGGACAGGAGAGAGTCTTTAACTTTGGAACAGCCCGCAAAGTTAAAAGTTATGTAAATGGATAGAAGAGCATATGCATAGCTCTCATAAACATCTCCACCAATGAGATACTGAGTGTAAGTTGTTATATTGTTTTGTATAAAGTTTGCTTTGAGCATTTCAGTGGTAGAGATGGTTATATGCTGTCCTCGTATTTAACCGCTGCTCCTCAGCGGCATTTCCATCGCGATACATTATCATTTTATAAAATTAAGCTCAGTCGCTCTCTCTCTCTCTCTCTCCCTCTCGATTGTTTGTCTTTCCTTGCCAGGGGTTAATTGCGAGATACATCTTTTAATTAGTTACACGTCAAATATTTGTTCTGAGATAAATGCAAATAGAAACGAGCGTGAGAGATGGTCGGATTAAAATTGAACGAAGCATCAAGATTTTTATTTAGGATGGCTTACGAAATTAAATGCTCGTACTTTTTATTTGAGATATCTTCCGTTTCTCCTTTTATGTTCAGTGATTTCGTAAATGAATTTTTGCGTCAAGAATACCAATTACGTACCGAGCTAACTACATTTCCAGAACGTTCCGGTTGGAAACAGTCCAATGCCGCTCGGCGAGGTCTGCCAAGTGCGTTAAAATCTATCGATCCACAAATTGCCGCGCGAATCCATTTAATCTTCGCCGTTGTAGGTGGAACGGAATAAAATAGACTAATAAGAAAGCGCATTGTGGAGACCGTATTAGCACCGAAACTTCGAGATAATTTAGTAGCTGCACCGAAAGCGCGAGACTCTCTTTTCCGTAACAAAAACAACTATGTCATTTAGTCCGTTTTTTAAATGCTGCAATTAATAACAAAAATATACATATTTAATTGGAAAAAATTATATTTAGTTCAAGTATGTGTCTTCAGCATTTATATTGTCTACCTACATAACTTTTTTTTACTAAGCTTATTTAGTTACGGAATCAGTGTATCTCGAAATAAATAACTAAACTAATTAAAATTTGCTCGAACACAATTTCTATCGGTGTACATCAGCATCATCGTTTTTTAGCACAATGCGTCTGACGATCAGTCAGTTGTATCGTGAAAATCAGATTTACATTAACAGTCGACAAGTATAATGCAAACGAGGCGCATACCGCGAAGCGAGATGTTGCCTTCGTCAGCGTTGCATCCACATCACGAATTGCATTATCATCGTCGCGCGCGATGCAGCATCGACGACAAATACAATAAACACCGAGCCGTGTTGACGATAATGGCCGGATCACTCCGTATATTACTACAGCGAATTGAAGCGAACGAGGATTATTCGCGTCAGAAATTACGTCGCGCTTCGCGCGCGAACGGTTTTGTCGTCGTACGACGCGTCGCGGTTGCAAAAGCCGACCGACTACTACTACCGGTGCAGCGGTAGCTCGACGGCGCGGCGCGGCAAAGCATCGGGGCAAAATTGCATACGGGTAATAAATGAGATTTCAACCGGTTGAATGCGAATAAACGAAGCGCACCACGATGATGGTGGACCGGCGCGAGGCGGAGGGAAAAATTGTCCAGAAAATTGACGTTGTCGACGGTCGTGCGCGCCGATCTGCGCCGCGGTGTCGTTTTCAGTTTTCCCACGGTGTGGGCGAGACGAACTTTTCAATTCAATTTCCAGATGGGTCGCACAAAGGCTTATTTATGAAACGTTCGCCAAGAGTGGAAGTGAGCGCGAACGGTCGTCGAGACGCGCGCGAGAGATGAACGGAGAGAAGACGAGGAGACCGTCGCGTCGCTCCTCCGGCTTCGATAACGCGGCCGATGCCGGTCTCAGGGTCGCTGTCGGTAAAAGATATCAAAATAATTGAAAAAGTTTAAATAGACTTCAATGTTATTTACGGCGGGCTACGTAACCCATGCTATTTTTGGTCCCCGAGTTTGTCATTTTCGAGTTAATCGCGCCAGATCGACTGAAAATTCGTAGGCTATAAAAACCATTCTGCGCATTAATTATCTATTTCCTCAGTTATTTTCTCTTGCCGCTAAAAGCTTCTATATATATAAATTTAGCTAACATTGGGAACAGGCAGATAAATAAAAATTTTTAAATTAAATTTTATATAGCAGTTGATTAATGCACGGAGAAAATTTTATAGTAAATATTACTATGGTGTCGCACTAGCTGCGGACCATCGAGGAATTTCAAGTTAAAATACTATAATTATTGTTTTAAAAACGATAAAATAACGTAATTTTTACCATAAACATAGTAATTTAACTTAAAATTCCTCGATGGTCCGCAGTTAGTGCGACACCATAGTAATATTTACTATAAAATTTTCTCCGTGTGGGGTTGAATAAATTAAAAGTTTTTTCAATTATATGTCAAATCAATATCTAATCGATATCTTGATTAGTCAATGTTTCACTTTTGAGACAGGAATAGTGTAGCGTGTATGCGACTATACGTTACAATGGCGATGAATGCCATAGTCATCGGTGCCACGTGTATTTGTGTACCTGTGTACGTGTTCGCGATTCGCGTAGGTTTCACACAGACACTTGAAATAGCCGTAGATATGTATTCCGCAATGGCAAAGGGGCCTCCTAATTGTTGCTACAATGTTCGTAGAATACGTATGCTTGGTCGACGGTGTTTGGCCCTGTGTATGTGTGCGATATTAGCATCGTATACATTATCGTGCTATACATTCCTTGGGGCGAATATACGTGTTAATGGATCCTTGCACTCTGAATTAGGTCCATCTGCCAAATGGATGCGCGGACCGGCGGCAAAGGGAGCCTCATTAACCGGATATTCGAAACGCATCGGTCATGTTAACAATAACATCTGACACTTAGCGCCGAAACTAATTAAGTTTTGAATTTATCGAATGTACGATGATTGTGTATGCGTATATATCTGCATAGAATTATAGAATTGTAAAATGCAATTATTGGCCTCTCCAATTGTTCTTTTTTCAAATCTTTTATTAGTCTTCTCTTACTTTTTATATCTCGTAATTCTATGAGTACGCGCAAATGAGCATAATAGACTTCGGGATGTAATTTTGTGCGTTTACAAAATTCATTTCACTCAACGCATCAAGTTTTATATTCACGTTCTTCTCTATACCGAAATTTACCCTCTCTCACTTACCCCGACTTCCATGTTTCTCTATTTTTCGTATAAATGAGCATTGTAAAATTCACATGCAAATGCTCGAGGGATAAAAGAGGTACACTTCCATGACCATTTCGCATAGTTTGGGCATTTTGAAAACAATTCTATCGCTAAACCAAATTATGCTCAAGCTCATATACAGACGAATATAGGGGAAAAAAAGTTAATAATGGCTTAAATGTTTTTTAAATTTATACAATTTCATTACGCCAATTTTTTCTTTCTATACGATTGTATCTTTTTATGTATTATGCAATGGTTCATATGAATTGTATATAACTGCTTTGAAACCCATCCTACAATGCATAAAATAACGCATAAAACTAAAAATGATGTTATCGTCAAGAATACAATGATATCTAAATCGAATTGCTGATACCACGCGGTATCGACTCCATTGAAACGTAAATGAGGTGCGCCATTGTGACGCATTACAAACTCAATCCACCATATAACATTCTCTAAGCTATCATAAGGCTTGTCCTTTGTGAGAGCACGTAGCGCCAACATCCTATCTTTGTACCTGCAAACAGTGCACCAAATATATACATATATGCATGTTAGTTATTATATGTAAATATCACTATCGTCTCTCTATCCACATTACGATTACGAGACGATTACTATCGTACATACATACAGTATACGGGCGCGTGTACTAATAATTGACATCGTAATTACCCTTTATCATCGGCGACTTCCAGTATAGCGTCGTGCAATTCCGACGTCGTAAGCTGGACTATGTCTAGGTATCTTGCAACTCCCAGAGAAACCATTTTCGTAACTTGGTACACCTGATCGAAGACAAACGGTAGTCCTAAGAGCGGGACGGCATAATGAACCGCTTCTTCGGTACTCTGCAGTCCGCCTTGATAAATGAAGAGCTTGATGTTCGGATGAGCTGAAATAAGGACAAGGAAACGATTAATAATCCCGGTATTAATTTTTATAAAATGCCGGCTTGTCTGTTTTAATTTACCCAGCACGCCCTGTTGTGGGGTCCATTTCGAGATAAAAACGTTGGGAGGAACGTGAAAGCTATCATTCTCGAATTTCCACAGTACTTTATACGGCAAATTGGAAAAAGCGTTCGCAAAGACCTCCAGTATTTTCTTCGGCAATAATTTGCTTTTCGTGTTTGATCCCAGACTCATATAAACGAAACCATTTGTCGCATTGTCCAGGAAATCTTTTAAATCCTGTAGACAGTAAATTTTATGAAGATATATTTTTCTTAATTGTGTTTAATGCGTTAAAAGCGTGCAAGATTGATTGATATGAAATAGAATTTTAATACTAATAATTATTATAAAGTCTTACTTTTGGTAACGACGGTGGCGTCTTTGCGATGTGCAATCCGCTGAAGTGAACGATATTAGGTATTTCGGGTCTGGCGTATGCAAGCAAAGGTTCTTGATTGATCAAGATGAGACTCATATTCTTCTCAACGTCGGTGATATGCGGTATATCATTACCGAAATACTTTTCGGCGATCTTTTGTTGTTTGTTCGCGAAATTATTAAACCATGAATATATGTTCCACCAAGTATTTATGAAATTCACCAATCGCCTCCAAAATGGTTTATCTAATCCTGCGAAACTTTCAAGCTCCCAATTCGAGGGGTGCGATGGGAGCACGGGACTACCGTGAGTGAAACGATGACAGTTTTGCAAGTCCATAGACATGATACCTGAGGTTATAAAACTCGTTGAGTAACACCGTTCGTATAGCTGTTACATAATACACGACATGATTAAGTATAATAACGGCATAATTTTATTTAACCTCACCTATTAAAGGTGCATTAAATCTGTGCGCCAGCATGTAGGTTGCAGGAGTCATAATCATCTCCGCTATTACCGCGTCAAATTGCACATCGGTTCCATTTTTATGATATTCCACGAGATCAGGATGGCTGAGGACTTCCTCCGCGATATTATGACCCAGTGTTAGTAACCTCGTTTTTAATCCTGCCAATTGTGTGAGATTCCAACGGGTCTGACTTATATCAGTGTCATCAACTTTTTCATATATAAAACCGAAGTCTATTTCCGTATAGTTGGTCACGCTAGTATCATTTAAAATATTAGGAGTCAATGTTACTATCTCGTGTCCCCGCTTATTCAAAGCAAGACATATTGCCCGAAATACTATCTGATGACTGTAGGATGGAGTTGGAGTAATGATCAATAGCCTTTTGCTGCATGCTAGATTACTCGTAATCAAAATCCATAGAATCGTAATAATTGGTGAGATACCAACAATCAGTCTCATCCTGTAGAACAAGAAAAACACTGATTATACATATATATTTAATTTTTGGCTACTATAATATATATGTACATACTATATGCATGCCGACAAAGCACAATAAATTTATTTTACACTTGGAAAATTGTAAAATAAGTATTATATGTGTGCGAATTAAATAATATTTTTATATTAAATAATATTTTTGTTTTCTGACATAATCTTTTGAAATAATATAAAATCAATTTTTGTATGGAAAGATCAGATCACGAAAATTAATACAAATATCGACATTACAATAATTAATGTCTTTTTTACATATTGTGTATACAATACACGCGTAAAATTACATTTCCTTTTTGTATAAAAGAAGAAATATTAGTTTGATTATTTATATTCTATAAAGCACTCGACTAAATCAGATTATACGTTGTTAAAAGACACAAGTTATTTTAATTATCCTATAAAGCACTCGATTAAACTAGATTATATGTACTTACGTTATTAATAAGATATATAGATTATTGTAATTATCCTCCGCAGTAGGATCACTAATATTCAATAACGACAATGTGGTGCACGGTTTTGCCCGAAGAAGAGATGTGCTCAGACTGAACTTTGTAAAACGCACGAATGGCGTTATGTAGATTCCGTCGAAGTGGAATGTTTTCGTATTTTCGTCTTAATTTATGTTGTTGCGCGGCAAGTATTAACGGCATGAATATTAATAATAGGATGTATACATATATTGAGAAATTTATAGAAGAATTATAGAAGAAGAATGTGATATTAAAACCAGATAACTCAACTTTAGAATAATTACTTGCAAAGAAAACTTCAAGGAGAACTTCAATACTAAATAATGTCGTCTGAAAGCTTTCTAAGCTTATCTAAGGAATAATATTCCTTACAATTAGATAAGCTTACACTGAGAAATCCATTTTGTTGAATCAACTATAGCCTTGGTTGAATATGAGCAAACAAATTCTTTAATTAATATAACACAAAATTTGGTTAACGTAATAAAAATTTTTTAACATAACTAAATTTTTTGTTAGAATTATATAATTACATTATATAATTACAAGCTTAGATTGTCATATAACAAGCATAAGTTATAGTCTTTCCTATGATTATTGTATTACGTCATTATATAATTGCATAATTATACATAATTTTTTTTAGACAATGCATATAACTTGTGACTAACATTGTAAGTAAAAAAACGTGTAACTGGTCAACGTGATATTTTGCATTTTTCTCTTTTCCAATTTTGTAAAACAAAATTTTATGCATTATTCTTTTGTGTTGCATGAAATACTAGTATTTAAACTCTTGACTCTTTCCGTTTCAAATATAAAAATAACTTGATATTTCGAATTTTATTACTATACAAGCGTATATAACCAAAACATAAAAAAAATGAAAAAATTATATATCAAATGTCTCGTCTTTGCTACTATTTTAAATGTAATATAAATTAATAAATGTGATATAACATTATTGCGACTATTTTTACTACAAATACACGTATACTCTCTAAATTTGAATGAGTCACTGAAATGGCATACTTTAGACTGATATCAGTGAATGATAGTCACTGATGCGTTTAATGATAAGTAAAGCAACTTCAGTGACTTTTTACTGGTTCAGATTTAGTATGTGACGTGATAAGAATACTATATGTAAGCATAATTCGTGACCATTTAAGAGGTTTTTACGACGCAAATATATTTTTATTTTTTTAGTTATTTTTGAAATGTGAACAACTGAATTAGTAACAAATGCATAATAGCGGCAATTGATAACATTTTCTACAACTTTTCTGTGATAGATAAAAATACACAATTGTGCTTATGTCGATTGTATATTCGATTATATATTTAATTATGAAGCTGAACTTATTGGAATTACGTCAATTTTAATGAATTTCAATTTCGATTTAATAAGTTCCGTCTTTTTGAATCCAGGCTGCTTGCATTTTTCACATCTAGACTTCAATATATCACAACGAAAAAGAGCAAACGAAGTAGGAGAAGGGTAGCGAACTGCGAGACAGCGAAATCCAATTCTTTTACCGATTAATATTGTCTGTTGCATCTGAAAACATGGCGAACATGGTGCATCGGTAGTATCTATATATATTCGACGCGTGAAAGGAAAGACTGATTTGTCCGTAGATCGGGATTTATTTGTCAATTTACAACACTTATCTGTAATATTTATTATACCAAAGTTTGATAGTAACAGCATTGAAATTAAAAATACGATTTGAGAAAAGACAAAATATTATGATGCTGTTTCGTTCCGTCTCGCATAATGCCGTTTTTAAGTATTTAAAAGATCAAGGTTGGTGCGATGACTTCAAGGTTGATCGGATTTTAATTCAGTTCGTATCTACGAATTAAGAATAATGGAATCGCGCTTAATACTGCCACTGAAATTATGCACAGTTATACACATATATGAATTAATTTAACGACTAATTTAAGCTGTAAGCAAATCGCATATAAACTAATCGCAGCATACACATATGATTCATTATTATGTAAGAATTTGTTAATATATTTAGAGAAAGGTTTTTCTGTAATTATTATGAGATATATATATATAACCGGTATTAATTGTTACCTCGTAAGCTAGCGCCAGACTACGCGCGTATTCGCAATTCGTGATTCGTAATTCGTAATTCGTAATTTGTTAACACTAGCAAGTAATGAATCTTCCCGAATATCCAACGAATCTCTACGAATTACGAATCGCGCATAGTCTGGTCCTAGCTGTACGCGGAATGCGTTTTGTGCGTTTTTTCTCCGTATATAATACTTCCATGCACGTATATAATATTTCGAAAAATTATCGAATGTTTGAAATTGCCGTCTATAAAGTAAAAAACGTAATGCGAAAGATTGCGCGGACTGGAAGGATATATTGAAAACGATATTCGTGAGTAACTTATACGTTTCCACGATATTGATTAGAAATAAACGCTGGTTAATATGATTGAATCCCGTTTAAAAGTTAGACTAGAAAGTACCGAGACGTGTGATGGAGATATTGCAGCTACGGAATCCTTGATAGAGACTAACGCCGACACAAACGGTTACAATCGCGAAAGAAGTAAGACTGGAAGTCTCATATCGAACTATTTCAATTCAGCGAACACACAATTGCTGCGATTAGTGAAATTACTCGAAGTGGTGTTTACGATAACGCATAGTTTCGTGTACAGACGTACCTACTCGTATGTGCACGCGCTGTATGCAGATTAAGTTGACTTTATCTGAGAGTCTAGCTGAATGTTGACTGCAATAGTACGTATTACGTCGCGAAACTGTTTCTCTTGTATCGTTGCCCGGGTTCACAAGTCGATGATTAAATCGATGTCGATCATAATTTTTCGGACCGTTTGATTTGATAACGACTAGATTCTCTATTGATCTTTGAACGAGGATCGACACTGTATCAACGCTAGATTGATGTTACAACCAATGATAGATCAGGAAGATATCTCTTCAATATCATATTAATATTTAGTTGATATATGAGTAATATCTAGTAGATATTCCATTGTAGGTAGATGGTGTACCGTAAGGGCCCATGCACAATGAGAGGAATAAAGAACAAGGAATATATAAAAATTCATAGTCGCATCTTATTTGAATACAGTCTCTTGAAATATATGGTAACAGATCCGCATAATATTTTGTCGATCACTTATCGACGTATAGTCGACATCTATAGAAGTATACATATCGATTTGACATATAGAAGATATCGTATAAGTGTCGATCAATTATTGGGGATTTAGTTGATGTGTAGTAGATATCATATTCAAGTCAAGTCGATATATGGAGAAGTTAATCAACTTCAGTATATGATATCAATTGAATGATGACTAGATCGTCGACATCTACATAATATTTTCCAGATATTGCGATAAAATCTTCAAAATATTAAATTGATTATTGATTTGCATATGATCTCAACTTAATTTCAATATGATATTCACCAGATTCTTCATCGACTTATGAACCCGGGATGTCAACGAAAATTCAGAATATTAATCTAAAATATCAGGGAAAAAATAGTCTGTTAAACAGCAAGAGTTTGCTATAGGTAGCAATTAAGAAAATACATGAATCTAACCATCAGAATCTGCGTTCAGATATACTCAAATTTACTTTTTAGTTCCATAGATAGGGATTTGGCACACGTGTATAATGGCATGACAATACAAGGACGAGTTTATCGCCGTAATGGTCAGTGGAAAACGTTTATCTTTAGTCGATGCACGAGCGCTCGGCACGCATCGAGCACGTGTATTAAATGCATTTCTAGTGCACGTCAAATAAAAATCGAATCGAGCTTGGTACGTGATCGGATGACTGCGGAACCAAACAGAGACGATGGGAATCTTTTCTCGACCAAGACAACGACGGTCTTTCCGCTAACTCACCCCGCACAGTTTCTTAACTGTAATTTCAACTCGATAGTTGCCACGGTATTACGAAACTGCGCGTAGCTCCCTACCTCCATTAATCATTACGGCTCCGGGATCGGCCCGAGATCGTTTTTGAGAGGTCCGAACAGTTTCTACTTGAATTGTAATCTGTCTTGGCCATGTCCTATCCATTTCTTAGCCTCTGACAAGGGCGCGTGTTAATGCGAATATGGATTATCGTGAACATGCCAACAGAGAATACTGGCTAATTTGCAAGGTTTATATTTATGCTTACTATACATATATATAGATTTAATTTAGTAAAAATAATGTTATATTTGACAAAATGTTTTTTTCATACATATATAGATGCGCTTAGATGAGAATACATTTGAAATAAAAATCTTATACATAATAGCATTATGAGATATTTAGATCTTTCAAAAATTCCAATTTTTATATAAATTCTGACTTAAAAATCGAAATGTTACGTAAGAAACTGGTCTGACAAGAAATCTGGGACGAGAATCACCTCCGGCGCTTTCCTTTTTATCAGCAATTTATCCGTTTTATCTCCATTTAATGCTGAAGGCAATTTATGATACAATCGTGGAAGATTTAATTTTATAACGATTAATGCAGTGAACGATAATTACGAAACTCAATCTCAAATAGAAACAAATTGTTGTGGCGACCTCATCATATGCATTATAGGAAACGAATTTGTCTGTACGAGGATGATGATGTATCTAACTTTCATGAATTCTTAACAAATTATGTTGTAGGCATTTTGTATTATGATAATACGTTATCGTTTACAATATCGCGAATGTATTGGAGAGCTTGGTGGAAACAAGTTTCTATTTAAGTTAGAAATTAGCAAAATAATTTTAAAAGTAAATATTACTTTTAAAAGCAGTTTTGTTTAATAAGCTATCACAGTTGTATTGTATTTATGAACTTTCCAATTTGTTTTCTTTACTTAGATTAACAATCCAAGTTTTGTATTACGCGTTTACGTTGACAATTGAAAGGTATAAATTGTAACTTTTTAAGTATAATCGAACATAACTGTGAAATATACAAAAACGATCAGATAATAGCAGATTCTCTGTATAATTTAGATTTTTTATACAATATACTTTTATGAATTTCTTATAATCATATGTTTAGTTCATAATTTTTTTTACGATTAGTCATGAGAATGTATGAAAAACTTATGCAATTGGTTATTATAAGTTAAACGAAACATTTATGAATATTGCATTGTCTAAACATTTTTTTTCATTTTTTTTTATTGGTTTGTTATTGTTGTTCGGAGTTTGAGGATAATATTTTGGTTTACTTATTTTACGTAGGTTTAGTAACAACAGATCATGGATGATCAATGTCTGTCCTAAATTGTTTCACAAATGAGTTAACGTAATTGACGATAGATTATCCCAGGCCGCGACAATTCGATTATCATTTTCAAACACACTTCAGTTTTACCTTGCGTACACACGATAGAATTCGTTCCACAGATCATTAGTGTTTTATGACGGTAGTTTATCGGTGAATGGCCTAGTCCTGTTTGGCAGGCAATTACGGATTCTATGGAATCCCCTTCTCGGGAAGACTCGATAGACGTTCCAGACGCAAAAGAGAATCCGTCTCTTTCCGCTTAAATTTGGGAACCGAGTACGGTACACTCGCAACTCCGAGCAATCGTAATTTCGCAGGCAGCAGAAGTTTAGCCGCCGGGCTTTCGTTCGAGAGGTAGAGCTTAGAAGTCAAATATCGGGAATTTCATTTGCGCGCCGCTATGTATTATTCAATCGTACTCAAAGGAGTTTCCTCGCGGGATAAGCTACCGTTGAACTCATCAATCACTGTTCTCGGCTCTGACAGACTATTCCAATAAGCTCAACTGTCGGGATTAGTACTTGTGAAATCGATGTATGTCATCAAAGTGAAGAAAAACTTTGTTTTAGACTACGGAGGCATAGGTATACTGGCGCTTTATTGTCACGATGTACCTTTTTATTATAATTTATTTTCTATTTGTTTCAATATCGCAAAAATAGAGAATACATACGTACGTAATTAACTACCGGATTATAAACATTTACTTTAGCAATTTGATATCGTACGAAGAAAGTACATTATACTTAAAATGTATAAATTTCCTTACAAATTATTCTCACAATGCGACTAGGGCACAAGACACAAAAGGCTAGGTTTATGATATGAACATATACACAGTATGACATTTCTATAAAATATTTATTAACGTTTTATTGATGAGGCGACTAAAGCTTATGCAGATATAATTGTTAAGGCATTATTAGCTATTTTTTTTAGATATTTTTGGCGCTGATGTTATTTTGCATTTGTTGTAAGGTGGACAATAATCCTTGCAAAATGTAACTTGATCAATGTAAATCTGCACTTCGGTATGTGGCTCCTTAATATGCTTAAAAACGAGTTTGCCATTCTTTACATATTCATGAAAAGGTATTGTGCATACTCGTTTCCATCCAAAACCTTCCGCGATCTGTGCGATATATCTGTAATGGATGCGATAGGCTATCAGACTTCAGATTAATATCTGTGTGAATCTGTCAATTTAATTTTGTATGTACGTTGCGATCCTATTCGCGTAACGTATGACTGCAAGGAGACGATAGATAATGTTTTGTATCGAATAACACGCTCATACACGCTGAGAAATGCTTCAAATCATCGCATGCTATGATAATCCTAATTAATGCGATCGTTATTCTTTTAATACGACACGAAGCCATACGTCAGCTGTCTCGAGCTCTCCAGGCAGTTTGAATTACAAGGTAACAGTTACGCTGAACGTGTGATATACGGACGGATATAGTCGGGCAATCTTTCTCGTTGACGCAACCCGTCGCGAAAATTACTCAAGATTCCGCCGAGGCGAGCGAACCGCGCCGAAACGACTCGCATTCCTTACGCGCCTGTAGCCTAACCAGAATTCCACGGTCAGCCAGTTGGACTCACCTATTACTGCAGTCAACACGGAACAATCGATAGCCACAATCGCGCGCAAGATACCAGCTATCTAGCACGAGCTTTCTAGCAATACCCCGGTTCCGGAAGTCCGGCCTGACCGCGAGATAGCTGCACTCGAAGATCTTGAGAACGCAATAGCGCTCCCAGAGATTCGGCTTGCTGGTCACGTAAGCCTCGAACTCGATCACGTCGCGGGTCGGTCCGCATTCGCAACATCTAGCGAACTCGACGAACTTGTCGGGATCCCAAGGACAGGAGCCACCGTTCACCGCGGCACCTACAATACAATTGTCCTCTCCCTCAGCAATTATCGTCATACCCTCTCGGAGCTCATTGTACATAAGTTTTAGCAATGACGGCGCGGGCTCCTGTTCGTCCAAACCAATGTTCACCATGGTTGGGTCATCCTTATAGAACGCATCGCTCATGAAAGTCATCACTCTGTCGTAGTCCACCGGAAAAGCTAGTCGTGTCTTGTAAATTGTATCTGGTGGATTCTATTACATATATATATGTTTATGTACATGTATATATAATATGAAATTTTGCTTTTATAGTAAATAATAAATCAGACATAAAGAATTTGAGTATTTAGCCTTTTCAATGAGTATCTTGTAGAAAATGTAAAACTAGCACTCGTAGAATTTAACTTACAATTTATTTTACAGATTAAGCAAATGTTTGTTAAAATTTGCATTATAGCGTATACTGTCATTTATATGACATTTTTATGAAATATAGATTTCTCATGAAGCACACTTACGGTATAATTTCGCTTCGCAATGCGCAAATAATATTCTCGATTTCTAAATATGCTAAGGTGCGATTCGTATATCATGCATCTTGCAACTGGGCAAATCAATCTTGACAAAATCGATATCATATTTTTGCCACACGGTGACCTCTCTTAAAATATATACTCCGTAAATGCCTACTCCGTTTGGCAACTCTTTATTAAATTATGCAACACACCTCGTATCTGTATACATTCCACAATAGATTTGCCGAATTGACGTCAATTGATATTTTACGTGTGATTTTCCATTTTCCTTATTTTTAGGTTCGTTTATTTATGTATGATATGAAATATAATACGAGCGGCATATAAAGCCGAAAGCCCTTTATTTAGATTCTTTTGGCACGTTAATAATAAATGATAACTCGTGAGACTACACGTGTTTGATGATAAATTAAATATATTATTTACGTTTCTTTGCTTATTCTCTACGATATACTCCACGCTGACCACGCTTTTCTGTCACTTTTTTTTTAATGATAATTGCGTACTTCATGTTATTCACAAATTGCGAAACAAACGCCTCCAGAATATGGTTTTTGGTAGACTTTTCCTGCTGTTTCACTGCTAAGGTTTTTCTCACAGTGAAGATAAACGGGTGACAATAAACTATCGCGGAAAAGCGATCAGATCCCCGAAATCAGGCGTTCTCGGAGAATCGCACGAGCGCATCGGACGTGCGACGGTCAAATAAAAAGGAAGGAGAACAAGATACGAAGCGAACGTCCGCTTTCGAAGGATTGGAGATTATCAGAAGATAAATTGCATTTCTTCTCGGGGTAAAACGTCGCCGTCGAGGCAAACTGTCAGATCTACTTCTTTGACGTAAATTATCCGAGAGCTGACGTTCGTTACGTACGCGTCGAGGTTTCGCGAGAACATTTATCGAACTACGAACAAAATACCGAAATAAAACAATTTATGTAATTAGATAACGTTCATTGTTACTTTGTTTGAATTTCACGTCAAATTCTACAGAAATTCAATGCAACAGTTAAAGGAGAACGGGTTCGCGTTTTACTTCCATTAAGAAGCATTCCGGGCGGTAAAACTTAACGCCGGCGTTCCGCAGTTTCTGGAAGACCTGGTCGGACGATAACTCAAACACGGCTCTATTCATTCATGGCCGTTGTACGAAGTGATATGGGTGGCAGCCTGCAGAGCGGCATCTGATTTATGTATTCGCGCCGCGTTCCACCGCTTCCGATATACATGCACCTTTATATACACCGTGTACATAAACCGGCAGATACATATAATACAAGCATCGCGTGCGTGCACGTATATATACGCATCGACGGCGGCGTGTGTATGAAAGGGTCGTAGCTACGCGCGAATATACACACGTACGTATATAAGGTGGTACTCGCAGATACGTATGCGAGGACGGTAGGTGCTGCGGCTTATTGTTGATGAATGCGGGGAACCCGAGCTCACTGAGCCACGAAGGGGATGCGGGCTTTATACATATATCGTATAGTCAGACTACAGCGGAGTTGGTACGAGACCGATAGGTATACGTTACCGAAGTGGAATGCCCTCGCGGACCCCGGTGTGCGCTCGCCCGCAATGAGAATGTGAGGGAAATACAACGACTCGTATATGTATCAATTATGTGCCTTGATTTTCATTTCGCGGCAGGACCACTCGCGAAAGATTGCAATTTATCGGCACAATAATGCGAGTATTGTTTAATATCCATTAACCGTCCGCTGGGCCGAATGCGATTATCGTTGAGTCATGTTCGATCATCAGTATCGGTTGCGTAAATAAAACTGGGATCGCTGCGTTATGATAAATTTGAGAAAGCAGAAAATTAAAATTGTCGAGTCTCCAATTATGATTGCCAATTAAAAAAATTTTATGTCTAGATAAAAAATCGGCAAAATAATAAATGTAATAAAAACATTATCGAGCTAGGAAAAGAAATTATAAAACTGCGGTAATATTAAAATAACAAATAATATGTTTGTCTTTAATCGATTTATTGTAAAAAATCAACTGAGTAAATATAAAAATGATAGAAAGAACAGAATTTACGTTTATATAATTTTATATATTTTACTAAACGCACAACGTGTGTGTGCAAATATGAAAAATATGAGGTAAAATACGATAAATGCATGCGCATTAAATATTTGAATAATGTACATTTGTCCGAATATTTTTGTATTTATCTCTGAATTAACGACTACAATTGTAACTCACGCGGGTATCATATATGTTAACTTGGGCCGTCGCGTCGTTGCTGAAAGCAAACTTTCAACCTTTCGTTAAGCCTGTCTGCTTTATGAATCCACTCAAGTTCCCGAGGAGTCCGTCTTAGAGTGACCTTGGGCTTCTCGGTTGTCTCTCGTCTTTTCTTCGAACTTCCTCCGCTAGTTGGCTTCCACCTCGAATCTGGAACCATTAGTCTTGCCTTTCGCGTATTTGCCTTCAGCAGCGGCGTGTTTTTCGCCGTATCGACCGTGCTTCTCAAAGTGTCCACCCTGACGCCCGTTACTGTAGAAATCAGCGTCCTTTTTGAACTCATCTTTATGATAAACGTTGCGATATCCGGCGGTGTTACGAGCCTTCTCACGACTATCTCTGACCTCGTGGGTAGCTCCGTTCTTTTTCACGACTTCTTCTTTATGATTCTTCGCACGATCCTCGTTTTTGGAATGGCTCTCACTCGTGCCGGCGTCTTCGGCATGCTCCGTCTTCTCGTTCTCCTTTCTCGTGTCGCCCTTTGCACCTACTTCGAAAACGACGAGGCTGTCGGTACCGCGATCATCTCTTGCGACTTGCGTCTCGTGCTTCGACGCGGCGTAATGTGCGTCGTTATCTCGATTAAATCCGCCGGATTTACCGGAGTTCCCGTCGTCCGTCACCGAAGCTCTTAATGTCGCACTTTTGCGACCTTTTAATCTGGTTTGCGGTTTCGCAAACGCAAACTCCATGTGGGTGACCCCAGGCGACTTCACGCCCTTATAACCAACCGGTAACATTTCCGCTTCAGGTTCTATAATCAAGGGTAGCAAGACCGGGTTGCTCTTTGCCCTCGTAACGATCGCTCTCATCGTCGACGGCCCTTTCTCCTCAAACTCTTCACTATCTTCGAGGATCTCAAACAATTTAGTCGCGGATACCTGCTCCTCGAAGCCATAGCCATTAGCTATTGATTTTGGATTGAACGTGCTGCTAATGTACATCTCGTTAAGTCGGTCCCTCGACGGATACGCGCAAACGCAGAGCACGGCGCAAGCGGCATACCATCCTGCATAGATCTTCATTTGTTTTGTGGAAGTCCCCGTTGTTTAGCAGCCCGGGTAGTCCAATTTAGTCCACGAATTTGTTCGAATCTACTTCGGTAAATAGACCAGGCACGAGACAGAGGGACTTTTAATGTGGCAACGCGCCGGCATGTACTGTAATAATCGCGCAATAATACCAGCTCTTTTATATTGCACGACAATCGCTCGGCCGAACCGAAGACCATCGATTTCACATGGCCTTAGCGTATCTAGCGTAGCGTATAGCCACAATTCAAGATCAACGGCGGTTTACGGTACTATAGTCAATCAGTGATGCAAAGTAAACTCGTGGGATTAGATCGCAGTTTCAGAGAGCAGAAATGTTGTGAAATACTAGATATTCCTTCACTGTTGGAAAATTTATGTTAAATATAACGTAAATTGTATGTCCAAAATGGTCCACTCAAATTTTTGGGTTAATTTAACATAATATGGATGTGTCAAATGGTAACACCGATATTATGTTAAAATATTTCAACAGAAAAGAAATGTAATTCTGATCGTAATTTGACGTTAATTATGTGTAGGTATACAATTAACATAACTTTTATGTTGAAGTTAAGATTGTAAGATAAAATCAACACTCTTTTTCTGTAAATTTTTATTTCCACTTCTGTTATAGAGTAAAATCAGCATTCTTTTTCTGTAAAATTTAACACATTTAATAAATACGTTCAAATTGTGTTACTTTAACATATTCTTTAAATTATTTTAATAATTGTACATTTTAAATTTGTTAAGCTCAATTAACATAGCAGGCATATGTTAAATCTACATATGTATGTGTTGATTATTTTACACAAAAATTTTAACAATTAAGGACCTTTTTTAACAAACCTACAAAAATTTTCCAACAGTGTTGCAATCCGTACAAAAGGAATCGAATGATCGTTAGTTTCGTAATTTTATTTTTTCGCGGCCGAGAACGTCAACTTAAACTGCTCCGGATACCTTATTCCGTGGATTCGATCGATGAGGAATTCTTCATTGAATTATTACGCAACCCCAACGGGATATTGACTAATGTCGTGGCGAAAGAAATACACCGTTAATAATGCGCTCTGCATTTGAAGCACCGACGCGACCATGAAACTGTCGATGTCGTTAGCAGTGTGTCACTTACACGATGGCAGGATTAACTTGTCCTTCTAGCGTGCGTATATAAAGCGATAACGCTGACAAACGGATACAACAGTGTCGGACAATTCGGCCACGAGACGTAATAACGATTATTATCCGGCGTGGTGTGTTTACGAGGGCGAGGGATTTGCGTTAACATGATTGCGAGTTTGGTGATGGCCGTGCTGTTCGCCGGTATACCCGGCAATGGTGCGTCATCGACGAGGACAGCACATATGATGGTCTCTAAGATGAGAATGGCCGATCTCGAGACCTCTGCGAGCGGGTATGCGTACAATCAGCAGGGGGGTCTTCCGGTCTTATACATGCGGTATACCAATCACGGAAGCGGACGTTACTACCATGCACCGGCGCCAGTGCATTACATCGTCGGCAGTCCTGCACCTGTTGCGCCCGCCGTTTCTGAAACTGCGTCGTCGCACGAACCCGTTCTGCTCGCGTATGCGACTGCGAAACACGAAATTGTACCGTACGTAACGCGCCAGCCTTACCGGCGCGATGGATTCATTAATTATGGCGTGGGCCAATTAGCGAAATACGCGCAACCGCTTGAGCCGTCTAAACTGGCTGCACGTGCACCGTATTATGCGCCTAAAGCACTTAAACCACGCGAAACGGATAAAAATGTCGATAAAAGAAGCGATGATGAGGAGAATGAGGACGACGATTATGACAACGATGAGGACGGCGATAAAAAGGAGGGAAAAAGTCATGTGCCTGAAAGTCGCGAAAAAGCAGTTGATTTTATAGTAACCCATCCTATTCACGGCCTCGACAAATCTCGTTCAGATATCGACGTTTCGTTCGAACATGGTGAAAAGTATTCGGCCGCACAGAATTCCGCTCATGGAGAAAAGGGCGACAAAGGGTACAACAAACAAGTGGAATTTGACGTGGGTGAACGCGGACAGCACGATAAAAGCAGGCACCAAGGTGGAGCTTTGTTTATTTTTTCAACAGACGTTCATTGATTTCCTCGATACGCGTTTAAACATGTATATTTTTGCATAAATGTATTTATTCTCCAAGTGAGATGTTACTTTTTGCTGGATCTTTCAGAACATTATGACATCGAAACTGGGCACAAAAAAGGGCACAGCGACGTAGCCGGAAATTATGGACGCTACGATGAAACTGAGAGTGGTAAGAAGGGTAGCAGCTATGGGCAAACATCGTACCACAAAAAGGGACAAAAGACCAGCGGCTTTCATAAAGTCTACCACAAGGATGAATATAAAAAACATACTGATTTCTATGATGAGAATCACAAGAAAGGTTATTTCGACAAGCACTTCATTGCTGATGAGCACTATAACGCTGCCGAGGGCAATTTCAAAAAAGGTGGACATCACGTATCCGGGTTTGATAATGAAAATAATGGAAAAAAGGGGTTTTACGATAAAGGGCATATACAGAACCGCGATCAGGGTCACAATAAGAAAAAAGGTGAAAATTCTTTTCATAATAATTACGAAAATTATGGCTCCGACGAAGGCACGCGTTTAACTAAGAAGCATGAGTACGACAAGGTTGATTGACATTAATTTGAACATGTATTTAATGCTAATGTAGTTTTATATGCTCTTTTATATTAATTGTCATTTATAATATGCAATAAAGAGAAAAAAAGATTATAATTACATTTTTATGATGCAGGTTTTAAATATACAACGTTTACTTCACGTAACATTATTCGTGAATTATATATTGTTATATAGTTAGAATTATCATCAAAAACATAATTGAAATACTAGCATCGAAGAATAATGTAATTATTTGATGATATATGTATATGACGTGGTTATTATAATATTAATTTTTATATTTTTTGCATAATCGAGTTATGCAATATACTGTTAAATTCGTAGTGTCAAATTATGCTCAATTTTAGTCACTTTTTATTATTCCTATTAGTTGTCATTGCTCCTGCTCAATATGTCGTTACTTTAACTAAACCAAATGGAGTTAAAATAGTACTGTTTTATGTTAAAATAATGAATTTTGACACACATGGTAATTAAGAATAACAAAATATTATTTAACTTAAGATATTAGTTTAAATTTTATCCTTTAATATTTAACCGTGTAAGGATAGCAGGAATTAATTCAATTATTTTAACTTAGATCGTTGATATTAAAAATATGTTGTTCTCAAGTAACGCTTGATAAAACAGATATAAAACCTTGTCAATTGCACCACTGAATGCGGTAACTGGCCGATACTATTGTTTTATGGAAATAGTATGTAACGAGCGGCCATATTTTCTTGTGACAGCTGCTACACCGCAGAAGCGTGACTGATATAGCACAAAACATGAAACTCAACTGAATTATTACGACAGTTACTGATTTCGCGACACACGTTACGGTCGCAGAAATAATTCAAATTTTATTTTACGTCCAGTATACGTCTATAGTGGTATAAGGGTTTGATTAATGCAAGCTATTGCACATTTACAGAAAACATAGTGGAAAAAAATTATGACTTAATAAACACAGATCGCATTTTGCAGCGAATTGACATAATACATACATATATGAGATAATACATAAAAATATAATATGTCTACTGAAAAAGATTTATTTTGTCCGTCGTAACGTACAATAATTAATGCAACGTGGCAGTCAACCAACGCATCTCAACAAGTAATAGCAACGAAATTATAATTCTCCGCATATCCGTATATTCGTTAATGTCCCTTTTTGAATCCCCAGTGCTTATGGTCTTCATGGCCGCCTTTCTTGCCATGATGATGATGGTGATGATGATGCTCGTCGTGTCCGCCATGGCCTTTGTGACCCTTATGATCATGATGATGATGTCCTTTCTCATGATGACCCTTCTTGCCATAATGATCCTCGTGATGATGATGGTCATGATGCCCTTTCTTAAAGTGGCCGCCTTTTTTGTGTCCGTGTTCATGATGATGACCACCATGTTCCTCATGGTGACCATGATCATGATGTTCGTCGAAGAATTCCTTATCCTTCTTAAACTCGTCGAGTTTGTGAACCTCGTGATGGCCCTTTGTGTTGTGGCCTTTACCGTAGTGCCCTTTCTCGTGGAATTTGTGACCCTTCTCTCCTTTCTCGCCCTTATGGTGTTCGCCATAATAGCCATCATCGTGATGATGATGTTTCTTATGGCCTTCATCCTCGTGATAATGTCCGGAATGGCCTTCTTTATCGTGATGTCCCTTTTCTCCTTTTTCATGATGGTGCTCCGACTTGTAGCCTTCATCGCCTTTCCCGCCATGTTCATGGTGGTGACCGGAATGATGCTCTCCGCCATGGCCGCTCTCATGATGATGGTGAGTAGCGGCTACCTGTAGATCGTCGTAATGTGTCCTGCTGATCTCGCGTGCGAAGATCACGCAATGAGAGGCGATACATACTGCCAGCAGGCAGATCGCCGCCAATCTGCTCATCGTGCCGTGTTTATTCTTGTTTGATTCAGTATCAACGAGAGATATTTGACTTGGTCGCTGTGATCGGTAGGTATGATTAAGCTAGTCGCCCCGCTCGGATTATATATCGACCGCAGGATAATCGATATGAGAGTAGCCAGAGTTCTTTCTTGGCTCATTAGGTCGTTGCGAAAGTAATGTCTCCTTAACCTGTTTAAATTGTAATGCGGATTTCAGTGAGTCCGCGACAGTTGCTTAGGTCGTTATGTAATATTACTGAAATCGTTACTCTGCTTACCAAACTACGTTTGTAGAGCCTAAATAACGCGTTTTTATCCTTTTTTAACCGAACGGCGACACGGTGATTTCCAATAGCTTTAATTCAACGGGCGAAAATTTATATGATTAATATATTTGGAGATAAACGCAAGGGGGTGTAATATATATGACCGGACATTGCCATTGAGTTATATAAAAGCGAAGTACAATAAAAAAAAATGCTTCGATTAATGCCGGAAATAAATTGAACATCAGTTATGAATGAAAGACGGTAAATCGTTCTGCTGTGCGTCTCGTTTCACTAGTCGTCAACCGTTAAATTGAAAAATAGCTTTTGTTTATTTATTGATAAATTCTGCATTAACTCGATTATTTTAAGTGCGTCTAACTAATAGACGCATTATTTATATTTAAACTAATTTCATTTCTAGAGTTGGAAAGTTTCGTTTTTAAAAGACATATTTATAAAAGACAGTAATATTTCCTTACATTATACGTATGGTATGTATATTACATATTTTGCAATTTACTCTATATTTTTTAACGAGTTTTGGTATAGTTTTAAATTATAAATTAGATAACACGATATAATCGCATATACTTTAGTTTTCTATTTTCTCTCTCTCTCTAACTTTCTACTTAATATCGAGTCTGTTAAGTAATCCAAGATTGACAATAGTTCTGTATAACTAATAGCGCATTCAAGCAATAATACACAGTACGAACAAATGTTTTACGAAATACGAGTGCTATATTGTGTTCGAACAAGAGGAACGAAAGCGATTACGTACAAAGCGTTGGTGGAACCGCAGGTATATAAGCTTTGCTTTAAAGATTATTGGCAGTCAATTGCACTTGTTGGTTCTATACAGAGTTCCAACATGGCTAAATACGTAGGTCCATGCTTGTTTCTGGGATTGGCTGTGATATGCACGGTCATCGCTATATCTTCGGCGCGAGATGTTCGGAGTATGAGAGGAGATTTGGAGGTGGCCGGTACTCATCATCATCACCATGGCCATCATCACGAACATGGCGGAGGTCATGAGCATCATTCTCATCATCACGGAGAACACGGTGAGGAGGGCCATAAAGGGCATAAGGGCCATCATCATCATGAAGAGGGAGAACACGGCCATCATGGTAAAGAACATCATGAGGGTCATCATCACGAGCATGGTGGTCATAAGAAGGGTCATCACGACGAGCATGATGAGCATGGTAGCCACCATGAGCACGAACACGGCCATAAAGAGTCGAAATTCGGCCATGGAAAGGGTCACAAGAAAGGCGAAAAGACTCATGGCTATCATCATAAATCCCATAAAGATGAATTCCATAAGGAACACAAGTTTTACGATGATCATCATAAAGGTGGCCACCATGAAAAGCATGGCGATCATCATGAGCATCACCATGGCAAGGAAGGTCATCACAAGAAGGGCGGACATCATCATTCTGGCCACCATGAAGATCACCACGGTAAGAAGGGCCATCATGATAAAGGACATTATGATGAAGATCACCATGGTCATCATGGCAAACATGGTCACGAAGAGCACCACCATCATCACGAAGATCATGGAAAGAAGAGTGAACATCATGGCGGCAAAAAGCATGGTTATTCGAGCGGTCACGGTCATCACGGTCACCATCATCATCATTAATGATATGAAACTTGACAATTTAGTGCGACACAAACAGAATAAATTGTTGCACCATTTGTTCATTGCTCTTTCGTTGATTAATTTTAGGATGTCGAATAATGGATTTATTTCGTTATTGAGAAATTAAAATGTCTATACCAAATATGATTGAACGCATTATTTCCCCTAATAATTCCTGTGTATACCCGTTAGAGAAGTTTTATAATGTTCACCTTAAATATATTAACTATATTGAGCATAAATATATTACGATTTCTTATATCAAAACACAGTATTGTATGTTATCAAATGGAAATATTTTTCATATATACAAACGTCATGAATATAAATCGTATTATTTTATAATTATTTGAACTGTTTATAATGCCTATAATATTTGTATACATACATATTCATTATTAGCACAATATACTTTTTTTATTTATGTCTTCACATTCAGAAATTATTATGTGATTCGCATATTAAAAAGTTAAAATCAAGTTTATTATACTGCGTATGAATTTTCTTTTTAATAGATATATAACTAGATAAATATATAAATCGAGATAAGCGTAAGAGATTAATATTTTCAACATCCTGAAAAATACTTTATGAATATCTTGTCTTAACTTCTATAATAACATATATTATGGCCATTATGGAAGACAGTTATATGAACATCTATTTTTATATAAAATTTAAATGCGAATATTTGATTAAAAATAAATATTTTAAAAGAACTAATGGAACATGAACAATATAACGTCAATGTTCTTTTATGCACTTGGAATTAAAATCTATAAAGTCGTTAAAAAAACATTTTTTATTTATAGATATGTATAAAATGATATATGATAATCTATATTCTGTTGACTACAGAGAATGAATAAACAATGTATAAATCTGAATCGAATTATAAGAATAAAAATTCTCTCAGAGCTGTTTTAATATAAATATTTTAATCTTTTATATTTGATTTTACACAATAAAAGGCAATGTTGACGTAGTATAACTTTCTATCATAGGTTCAGTGAACAATTGAAAATCAATATAGGAAGTTTAATCAGTATCACGTAATTTAATTTATATAACTTTAAACAAGTAGTAGATTACAAAATAGAACAGACTCTATATAATCTACCGTAACGGAGGAAATGAAATGGAACTCTCCCGCCACCTTTTATTTATATAAATAAGGTACTTCTTCTTGCCGAATTTGATGGCTCATTGCACCAGAATCGTAATATAAATAACACCCCACGAATCGCTACATCACAGCAGCTTGCACTGCTAGAAAACGCTGAGATCTATTAGTGCGATAGACTAATAGATTGAGTATTAAAATAAAATTGTTATCATGTTTCCTTTACGTCGTGCATTGCCACTGATAACAATTCTTGTGGCAGTTTATATTGCCACTAATTGCGTGACCACCGCACGTGAAATTACCAGGAATTACGACGATCTTCAGGTAGCCGCCAGTCATCATCACGAGCATGGTGGCGGGGAGGAGCATCATTCTCATCATCATCATGAACATGGCGACCATGGTCACAAGGGTTATAAGCACCACCATCATCACGGAAAGGGTGAAAAAGGACATCATGACAAGGAGCATCATCATGGGCACCACGATGAGCACGGAGGACATAAGAAGCATCATCATCATGACGATGGTCATCACAAGGAGCATCATCATGGCGAAAAAGGGGAGAAGGGTCATAAGTTCCACGAGAAGGGACACTATGGCAAAGGCCACAGCACTCATGGTCATCACGAAGTGAAGAAGAAAGACGAATACAAGAAAGACAAAGAATTCTTCGACGAACATCACGATCATGGTCATCACGATGAGCACGGTGGCCATCATCATGAACACGGACACAAGAAAGGTGGCCACTTTAAGAAAGGACATCATGACCATCATCATCACGAGGGTCATCACGGTAAGAAGGGTCACCATGAGAAGGGCCATCATCATCATGATCATAAGGGACACAAAGGTCACCACGATCATCATGAGCATCATCATCACCATCATCATCATGGCAAGAAGGGCGGCCACGAAGATCATAAGCACTGGGGTTACAAGAAAGGACATTGAAATTTCTTGCTACTCAGAAGATACCACCAGCTGCTTTTAAATAGAATTCTGTTACTCGCTTTCGTTCCTACTGCTACTCATGTTCTTCCTATTATCTTCATATTATGCAATAATTCAGTAATATATACTCTATATCTGCGTTAATTGTTAATCATGCATACATCGAATATGAAATAAAGTAACACATTTAACATATCTCTTTTAAATACACGCAATTTACGTGGTATGCATAATATCTAAATAGTTACAGAATTCTACCGTAGCTGAGTAAATGGTTACAAAATTATGACTATTTTATAAAATTTAAAAATATCTTTTTTATAATTGATTATATTTCTTTAACATGAAAACTTTCCACGCAGTTATCAGAAACGTATATTTCCTCAATTAAATAGACATATGCGTTATTGATCGGCAAATTACGAGTATCGTAAATTATCGGGATGCCTGAGAGAGAGGGGGATCTTCACTTTTAATAAAAATTCCTATGCTCCAGCTATTTATCAAATTCCGATATTAATAAACAGCATTAAATCCACCGTTATCAGCATTATCGGGCAGCATAAATAAAGTGTATTACCGTGATATTAATATTTAGTTTAGCGAACTCTTCTGAGGATGTCCTATAACTGGTTTAGAACGCTCATTATCTTAAAAATAATAATTAATTACAGAGAAACACCGCCATTGTAACTGTCATATGCATGAAAATCGTATAGGGGACATACAAAAAACATTCTGTAATTTTTAATTAATATTCGTCATTTATTAGCGCACACATTCTCAATTTACTTTGCAAGATAATATTGGACGATACGACCACTTTCTGCCGCGTTGCGTATGCGTCGTTCGTTGTAAAAACAGGTGGAGCAAGAACGCACGGCGGCGCCTACTATCGTATTCATCGCGCCGCGGATTTGATTAACGATCTCACCTTGTAGCAAATGAGATCGCCACTTCTACGGCGTGCGTCCGAATTGAATTCCGGCACTCCGGACACGGATTAACGGGACTTTATGCACTTCTTTACTGCCACGTACGATGCAGCCGGTGTTCGCCAGGGTTGCGCGAGACCATTGCCTCCATCTCCGCGCCGGAGATTGCATGTGCACGCGGCAACGAACCTACTTGAAATGCTCCGCTGTGTGACAATTCCAGCGGTCGTCGAAAGGGTCCGCTATTGTTTCGGATTGTAATGCGTGCACGTGTGGGTGGTTTAATTAATGTAATTGAAGTGGATCCGGTGTGCCAGGGGAAAAAAAAGGAAAAGCGCGAAACGCGTGAGCTCGAAGAAATACGTACTACCGCGGTGTTCCGCGATTTCGCGTGCTTTCATGAAGTCAAAATAATCGTGCCATTTGACCAAATTAATGAAGACTCAGAAACACGTGACATTTGCATTGTATTTTCGCCGAATTGCTGCCGGATTAGAAGCTTTTAACAGAAAGAAACAGTCATTATTTTTTACGAAATGAAATTTACATTATCACGTCGCATTTTTTATCCATGCGAAAAATAGAACAATAAACTTCTTTTTATGAATAAACACAACCGAGAACAAGAGTTGTTTAATAAAATGTTGTTGAAAACTAGTTAAATAAGCTCTCCCGTATCTTTGATAAAATTTTCACGAAGCTGAAGTAACCCTTCGAATAATAAATGATCTGCCTGCTACAGTCGTATAATGAAAATTGCATCATGAGGCCAAGCAAGAAATCCTTTGACGTAAGCTACTAAATTAAATATTTGGATTAAGCTCATCTTGTTGGTGTATTCATTGTATCACGCTAAAAACGGATATAATCAAGTATGTTCATAATCAAAGCTTTATACTATTAGCGACAGTAAATGTTTTAACCTATTTATGTGAAACATCTGCAAATAGAAGCAAAGAAAAATAGATCGAAAAATTTATTTTATATTTAATTTAATGTTAATTAATTGTTTAGTTTGTCTTTTTTAACGACATTTTTATTTAGCAAAAATATTAATTATGTATGGAGATTGCGAGTTTTTATTATTTACAAACAATTAATTGGTAGACTTATAAATTATATACATAATGCAACTAGATTTAAATAACGTTTTCTAAAATCATTAATTAACCATGAATAATAAGCTTATACATATATATACATTGCAGAAGATATCAGCGATTAAGCGATTATATGTTTTCGACGGCAGCGCGCTGGCTGGTCAAGCCGTCATAATGCGGCAATATAAGACAAATAAAAAGCAAAGTAATTAACTAAATAAATGTACAAAAAATTAATTATGCAAAAACAACGTCAACATTATTCTTTACAAAAATAATTAACCGTTTATGTAATATTTAAACTGTTTTAATTTAATCTGAAAAAAATTAATGGTATGAAAGAAAACACAATTTGGACTAATAAATTATTCTAGAACATTATTATAGAATTTAGACAATATGATTTGACTCTGTTTTTGAACGCGATAATATTGATTGTATTATATTATAAAACTATATTTTCATTTTGATGTTTTACAATGAATAATACAATATTATTTTGCACACTATTACACTATAACACTGTAGCATATAGGCATATATGCGGTATTTACCTGCAAATTTAACGGTGTCAAATCGCAACATGCGTTCCCGCGGCACATTAATATCCGGTAATCAATTCAATCAGCTGGCCAATCGATTAACCTCAATTATTGGTGCATTAATGATCTGTGCTATATGTGACATTAAAATTCATACTGCAAAATTGCTAATATATTACTCTTGCCCGACAATAGAGACGCGGCGCTGAAAAATACTTTTATTTTACAATAAATTAATTCACGCCAGCTTGAACCAATGAAACTGTCGTTTTATATTTCAGAAAAAGTTTTATCGACACGGACCATATACCACTTGCAAAACAAATATTTAAATTCAATTTTTTAGCCGAATTGATAATAATGATACCCGACATTAACGCGATAATATGCCTCGGTTATTTTTTCTTTTTCTTTCAAGTAACTTATTGTAATGAGTAAAAATTCTGTTCGCATGATTTGAGAATAATAATGTGTTCGTTCTCGCGTAATTATTATCTTGATCTGTGTCAATAAGCGAAGGCACAAGGCGAGAAGAAATGGCAAAATTACTTTAGTTTGCCGATGGGAAGTGATAAAAGGCCGCCGAGAAAAACGGCGGCAATAAATCGCGAAGAATCGATAAGGCGTAATATCACGTTGCCGTCTTGACTATAATGTAGCTGCTGGGACAAATATGAGCCGGAGGGGGAGAAACTTATTTGCCCCATTAAGACTTTGAAGGAGAAAGAAAAGTCAACGAGCCGCAATTTCCAAACAATTTCTTTCTTTATGTTAGTGTTCGCTCTATATAAAGAATGATACAAAATACAACAGCCACGCGACATCGTCGCGTGACTTTGTCCGAAGCAGGTACATAAGCCGTAACTGTACTACGAGTTATCGCTTTTTGATACTTAATGCTTAAACGTATAGTTCTAATGTCCCTTCTTATAGCCATACTTTTTTCCGGAATGGTGATCGCCTTTCTTGCCGTGCGAATCGTGATGGGAGTGATGTTCCTCGTGGCCGTGCTTGCCGTGATGACCTTTATGCTCCTCGTCGTGATGGCCTTTGTCATGGTGGCCCTTCTTGCCGTGGTGATCTTCGTGGTAACCAGAATGATGATGACCGCCCTTCTTGTGATGGCCTTCCTTCTTCTCGTGATGACCGTGGAAGTCACCATGCTTCTCGTGGTGTCCACCCTTATGATAGTCATCGTAAAATTTGTGTTCTTTATGATACTCGTCTTTATGGAATTTGTTGTGATAACCTTTGGTTTTGTGACCCTTCTTGTGGCCCTTCTTTTCACCGAATTTTCCACCTTTATGACCCTTCTCGCCTTCATGATGCTCGCCGTATTTTTCGTGCTCATCATGATGGCCTTTCTTCTTGCCTCCGTGTTCTTCGTGATGACCGGAGTGGTGCTGCTTATCGTGCTTACCGCTGTCACCTTTGTCGTGATGATGATGACTTTTGTATCCCTTATCGCCTTTTCCGCCGTGCTCTTCGTGATGATGAGATTCATGTTTGTGACCACCGCCAGATTCATGGTGATGACCCTTGTGTTTGGTCGCTGCCGTCTCGAGATCGGTTTCACCTGTCTCTGCAAGCGGTGCAGACGACACCACAATAGGCTCTAAATGATCTACATGACGGTCATCGTTCTCTTCTCGTACATCGCGCCGGCTGACGCGCGATTCCGCACTGGCCAGATCTCGGGCGTGACACGTTGTGTGCAACGTGAGCGAACATATTGCAATGAATGACAGAAATAACATCGTACTTCGCACCATCTCGATCGCGCTCTCCGTTTCGATCGGACTGATGGTCGATGTTACAACGGTTGACACTTAAATATCGATGCTGCAGCTACTTCCGTCACGGCGCCGGGTTGTCTGTTTCCGCCGAGTCCACTTTCATCCGCACAACCGCAAGTATTCCTAAATTTCATTCCAATCTCCGTTGACACCGATGCGGTGGGGAAGCACATGGTTTCACACTTTCCCGCATCGTTGCGCATGGCGTTTATTCTACTAGAATATTCCGTCGCGCTATCTCGCAGAGTTCAATCGGGTGTTAAAATATTATAATAGTCGAGTCGGTCCTCGATTGCGATTTCTTGCTTGCGAAGTGACATAACAAATTGACTCGTTAACGCTCTTCCGAATAATATTTGTAAAATTATGAGTTCCCAACGAATGTTCCGAACAATGTAAATTTTTTTATTTGATTAATCGTATCTCGATACACTGCGTGAACGCAATGTTTCCGCAAAAAGTTGTATCCGGCGTCAGGAAGAACTTTCCATTACCACTTTTTCCGCGAGCATCGGTTTGCCGCTGGAACAATAACCACGGAAATTTCTAGACCGCAGCAAATCGCATTATCGTCTTCGTATCGATGTACTTTTTTTTCCATTTGTAATCAACATCTGCATTTTAGACTTTGACGTGATTAATTAGAATATAAATATTAATTAGAATATAATACATTTATATTTTTACTTACTTTTTTCTTTAAAAAGAAATTTTGTGCTTGTTTTTAGGGCTTGCTAAGTAAGTAATTGAATACTGACGATGTGACTGATCGTTTTTCGCTTTTTCGAGACGGTGATTAATTAATACACGTGAGAACCCGGTCGCGAATGGCCAAATATCTATATTGAATCAAAGTGGCATCCCGTTGTCCAACACGTGCATGCGTCCGATCAACACCTCGCGTAGCCGGCGGCGTGACCTCAATCGATATTTGAAGTTAAGTACCCTACCAGATGCTCGCGCAATCATTTTAATTAACGTCATGACATACGAATATAGAATATGCATATGTCGCGTTGAATGCCCTAGAAGCGCTTTGTTATCACAGCACGTGCGTCGTCGCGCTCGCTAGCTCATCGATAAGCTGTCTAATTTTATCATTAATTCTATTACCTGCGACATAAATAATTCGCCTCTCGTAAACACAGCGCCATTTATAACGTCATAAACCAAAAACAATTTATTGAATTTTACAGACGTCGGCGACGCGTATATCATGCGCGGCGTTCGTTGCGCGGGTCGTTTCGCTAACTGTTGACCCATTTGTTCCGGCATCTCTGACGGTTTTATTAGATGATCTCGCGAAAAACCATCGAAACCCGGGAAAAGTAATAGCGTCCGTGGTCTTAATCTTTCACTAATTCTAATGCAAAAGAAGAAACTCGATATGACGCTATTTAATGAATCAGAAAGGGATATTCTTTACAAACGTTATTTCACAACAAAGATCAGAATCCTAAAATTTGCGGACTATAAATTCAGACTGTATTGTCAAAAATTTTTAACATGGTAGATTATGTCAAAATAAAATAAAAAAATCATAGTGACAACGTACACGTACACGATAACAAATACAAGGAGTGGAAAATCGCGATACAATGATCGTCGATGTTGATTTCCATTGCAAATCCGAAATATCGGCTTGTTTCGCAGCCTGAAATACCGCTCGATAGATTCTGATTCTTTACGATCTTACTTGGCAACCACTTTCGATTGGAGATTGGCTCTCGCTCAGTGTTGGCGCTGCATAATCAAGATAAAGATTGGTTACTGCCCAGTTTCCACAGAGGATTCCTCAGACAGAGGGAAGACCAGGGGTTCTGCCAAGTTCGATTTCGACTCAGCGTCGTAACGGAGATTAGATTAGGTGGCATTCGCCGTAGATCTCGACTCAGATGGAAAGATTGCTTTGTAAGCAGAACCGAGGCGGACCATCCAGATCATTCGCCTCTTTGTTTGGCCAATCAGCTCGGCGCGCGGATTTTAATTAAAATCTAAAATGTCATTGAAATTTTTACGCGCACGGGCAAGAGCATAGCGAAGCGTTCATGAATCGCGGGATAATTCGTTGACTCATCAAGCATTTTACTCTCGCTCGATTTGCACCGTTTCCCGAGAATAGTAATGCTAACAAGTAGAGATTTGAAAAGTTTCCAGGGGTAATTTTCATAATTAGAATACTCAACCATATCATTAAACCTGACGTGCGTCCCAATTATAATCCTATTCATATTAATATTAGTCCTAGTACTGAAAGAAAAAGTATTTCTAGTAAGTATTTGTAATAATTTTTTTTAATTTCGAGATTTTAGCAAAGAGACGAAAAAATCACAAAAATTAAGAAAACTCTTTTGTTTGATATAATGTCATTAAAGTTGAATACGTTTTTTCTTATCGATTTTGTTAATAATGAAAGAAATAGCAAATGTCGCAGACGTCGTCTATTCCGCGCCGCTAAATTGTGAGGTGTGCAATCAGTTGATGGAACCGTTAGAGTCCCGACCCTCCCAATCCGACGACCAAACTGTCTCTCACATTCAAGTCTTACCCTCGCACCATCTTTCCTTCTTCCTTTCTTCCTTCCCGTCTGTTCTCCGCATTACCACTCCCGTGGCGCATTCTCGCATGTTGAATAAAACCGTCGGGTTATACGCCGACGCGAACAAAAGGACCTTGCGCTGGCTCTTGGGCTGCTAATGAAATTGTTTTCTAATTTAAACCCGGAGGGACCACCCGACATAGCTTCCATTTTACGGTCAAGAGCCCTATTCGAGGTACAAGCTTTTCCGACGATAGCCGCGAGAGAGCTGACAGTGATAGTCTCTAATTTGAGCGCCCCCTCGCTTTGTTCACCTCTTAAACTCATTTATGCAAACAAACAGTTGGTATTTTCAGCTGATCCACTATCACGATATTCTCTTTTTGATTGCACGCGATATTGGAAACATATTGCGGCGAAATGTTTAAATAAAATATACCAACAAAGAGCGTTGCATACCTTAATATCTATTGATCGGAACGTCAAATAATGTATTAATTGCCTGCATACACCACTCTTTGAATTAAGCCGATTATTTTCGCTCAATAATGCTATGTCTTTTAACTCGTTAATGATGGATAAATATATATTTTCTGTTTAACGCCTAATTAATTATACGCACGGCGTGATATAAAGACGAAATTGTAGAGTCAGCGAGTTTAAATATCTTCTTTTTGTTAGTCGCGTTTGATATAGATTGCGCATAGGCTCCGGAAAACGGTTGAGTGAAGCGATGACAACAAAATATTTCTTTGTCACGTGCAGCGTTTAACGATAATTATCTCGCACAATTAACAAACTGATTTTCCGCTCGGGGATGGGCAACCATCTGGAAAGTTTCCTCGTTATAAATAATTGCAAAATGCAAGTCGCCCGTGAATGTAACGCACCTATACCAATGACCAGATCTGAAATATGTGCAATGAGACACATTCTTGCGTGATGGAAAGTACTTTTTAACAAACTCACGTTTTTATCGTACTCACCTTCAGCTAGAACTGTATTTCGTCGGCAATTAGCCGCGTTCGTTGTACTGCCAACCGAGTGGCAATATCTGCGATCTAGCACGGTTTCGAAGCCTTCGCTAAAGCGCGTAATTAAATTGGATCTATAATCAGTGGTGGAATAGATTTGAAAACCTATTTGCTTTTTGAATGAATTAACGCAATCATAAAGCGTATACTGGATTCAAAGCGTTTTGACAAAGACCGCGAACGAGTTATTGCTTCTGACCCTCGGGTGATGTTAAATTAGAAATTAGAACTACTCTTCGCAACAAACCAAACTACATTCGTAAATTCACACGAAGAAATTAAATGACAATTTAATTAGCCGGTGTAACTAGCGCGTAAACGTTGCTATAGTGTAACGTAATTTGTTCGAATCAAATACTTTATCCTAAGTGAATGTCGTATAACAGTAAGTAAAAGCTGAATCGCGTTAACTCGAAGAATAAATGGCATGTCGGCTACTGTGGTATTAAGTCGTAACTTTATTTCTTCTTTACGAGAAAGAAAAATTCTCGTCCTCCTCTCCCATCATGTTTCCATTTTTCAGAGTATAATTAAATCAGCGGCGAAATTTATTCTGCGCAAAACGCGCGTACTCATTCTTGCGCATCTTTAATTGCACATACATCAGGGATGTGCAATTTTGATGAAGAAATGAACCACTTAATGGATTAACGTTTCGACGAATAGATACGTATCCATCTATACCGTGAGAACGAACTATTTGCATGCAACGCGAAATGTACCCCAGAATGGATTAGCTGTTGATAATCGATCATGCACGGACATTGCTAATGTAACAAGTTTCGCCGGGCGGTAATTTCGAGTGTACGCTCGTACTTTCGCGATCGATCCAAACGCGAAAGCGTAAAGGCAGATTTCATAATGGAAACGTTGTTATAATATTAATACATAGCATTCAGTTTGGCCGCCGGCGTGCTTTACTCTACACTGACTGTTTTAACGCAACGCATCGATGCAAAAGATTTTCACATCTTTTAATTAAAGTTATCGAAAAACCATTTGCGTAGGAATAATTACGTTAGTTACAAATAAATATATACCGCTATAATTATGTAGGTAGCACAAAAAGTTTAAAGTTAACAACCAAGTAAAATTGACATATGACATATGACGATAATACTTTATTGGCTATTAAGCATAAATTATTATTACAATCGATCTATGTTACAAATTTATTGTTTGCAAAGTGAGTATTAATCGCTTGTAAAATACCAGAAAATGTTTGTGTGCGTATGCATGCGCGCGAGTCATATCGTTTTTATTAAAAAGGTATCTATGCATGTACACGAATATACTCTATTATTTTTGATAATTTCGAAATGATAACGCGTATTTTATATGCAACAAAACATTCATATTTATATTAATAATAACAGGTTGCGGTTGAAATTGAAAAGAGAACGCTGCAATTTGAACCACACGTTAAAATGATATACACTTGATAAAATTAATAATGATCTCCCTCTTCTTCTTCCCCATCAGAGCTGTAAGAGCTATGCGTTTCGTAAGATCCGTCGTCACCATCGCCAGAGGAATATTTCTCGTTGTGACTGTAAGATTCCGGCTCTTTCTCCTCGGTGTAATGGCTACTATAATGATCTCCATCATTGCCTCCGGTATAGTATTCGCTTCCCTCACTCGAATCAGCGGCGTATTCCGTATCGATCATAGTACCTATAATTTTCATATCGTATTAAATGCTAAGTACTTATGAAGAATAATTTTGTTTTATTTGCAACATTTATTTCAAAGCGCTTTGATGCTTTGGTGGATATCGTGTTTTTACAGTTTGATTAAATTTTATTTTATCGTTAAATTGACAAAAGTAATCATGTAACGACATATACATGTATATTCTTCGCGAGATAAGTAAATCGAATATACATAAAATATGAATCTGAACTTTTTATCAATTATTAGATTTCTCTTTATTTTCTTTTCAGATTTTCGCGTTAGTATCTGCTATCGATTTGTAAATTACAGTCTGACGATTCTTTACCTGCGCCCTCGTGATCACGATTCTTTTTCTCGTTATGACGTTTCTTATCGTCATGAGCCTTGCCGTAAGAGGTTTGCGTCTCAAATTCGTATTTGTCGCCATCCTGTTTGTGGAAGGTGTCGAGAGACTTGTAGCCGTGATCACCTTTACCGTAGGTTTCCTTCAAGTAACCCTTCTCGCCCTCCGCATCGCTCCCGTAGGTTCTGTAGTAGCCACCCTCGTCTGATTTGCCTAAAACCACATTGTTGTCCGCCCTTGTTACGCTCAACAAGACATCTAACGCATTCAACACTCGGCGATAAACATTAATCTGACATATCTCAAAGAGAGGGAGAGACAGAGAAAGAGAGAGATATAATATAAATTACAACCAATTGTTTCAGATACAATATACTTGTTTTAACTTATTATTGATTTTCTTATAATTATTTAAATCACAAGCTAGTATATGATAAATTATATTTCTAAGATTGCCTAATGGTTTTCTAAACTACATATGTTTTCGTACACTATATTCTATTAGAAACATTAGTTTATAAAGAACATACCAGATGCGTTTTTCATGTGTTTTTTAGTATCCTTTTTCGGTGCGTTACCGGCGCTCATTAGGTCCCTCACTTCCGCAGCGATTTTTAACGGCGCCGGTTGGCGTACCTCGCGAATGAATGAGCCAACGGCGACGACGTCGTCCTCGACATTTTCGTAAATAACAGATCTGGCCAATGAGTTACAAACGAGCAGGTGCGGGAGCAGTGACACAAACAGTTTCCAATACATCTCGCGGGAGATTACCTTAATCTTGTCGGTTTCAATGATTCCTTACCCGTTCAATCTATCTCGCTGAATCTTTTATAACACTCCCACCTTCTTAAGTAAAATCCTTCTGACAGAAGCAATAGGCATTGCGTGTATTCGTATCGATCTTGCAAGTCGTCGCTGTGGCCAATCACTTAAACGAGCAATTTGACTTGCGCTTCGCTAATTTCGCAACATCTTCCGCAGAAGTTGTCTGCGCCAAAGAAAAGATCTGCGAATCCTATCGTGCGAATATACCTGTCCAAGATTTTAGAGACCGGATCGATCGGTCGATCTATTGATCTATCTAAGAAATTAGAAAGAACCGACGATTGTGTCATTCACTGTCGGCTTATGTAAAGGCATCTTTTCGTCATCAAGGAAGTCACGCCGGGTTTCGTCGATCGGGCTTGTCGACAATGGCAACTGATCGATTGCGCTTCGCCGTTAAGCCGAACCGTCGATCGGACTGGCGCGATATTATCTGTGCCGTGCGTATCGCATGAGTGATCTCGCGCTTTCCACGATCGCGAGCGTAAAAACCGTGGAATCGAGTTGCCGATAGCTGATAGAATTGTCTGACATAACGAACTCTAGTACGTTGCCCTTTCAAAACATTATACGACTCCACTTGCGCTACGCGCTGTAAAAGTTTATTTAGAGCTGAAATTAAGTTCTTTCTCTCCTTCTTCTTCTCTTTGCTCTTTCTCTCTTTGAATTTTATTGATGTATTGTATTCGTAGAATGTTTGTATTTGATGTGTACAAATATAAAAACTAGAATCCAACTTCGCGCTCCAAATTAATTTCAACGAATGGAGCATCTTTGAAAAAAAGACGTGATAAAAACTAAACCGTAAACCATCATATTGAATTCACTTTGATATAGGATCTGCAAAGGATTAAATTCAGTTGTATTTAATATCGAGAATATGATGGAAAAACGCATTTACGTTCTATTGGTTTTAACTTTATGCATGTATTCCTCTGTGTTTTGATCCGTATTAATATTTAACATAACGACATGAAATGTAATATAGGAGAAGCAATTAGTTCGGAATCATTATATCGCCAGAGCGATATTATATATTAACGACCCGGTATAAGTGATATCCCAGTAATAATTATTACTCGATTGGACGATTCGGTATTGGATGTAATAAAAACTCTGAGATGTGTGTCGTTACTATACGGTATTCCTAATGCTGCGAGATGAATATTCGCTTTTCAAATCGTAACACGAAAGAAAACTGTATTTTAATCGTATTTTAGCTGCAACATGCTATCTACGCACGAATGCATATACCTAAGTAGTTTAGAATAATTCAGAAACAGAGGATGTTGAATTGTTTTTTGTGAAGTGTTATTTCACGATTGTTGCACGATTGTTCCACTTTAATGATTATTCCGAAGTTTTTACTATAAGAAAGATGAAGTTTTTACCGGGATAAATGAGAAATCAATACGGAGTGGAAAAATATCTCACTTACATCAATTTGAGACAGCATTGTATCCTTTAGTAAGAAATTAATCACTCTTTTTTTTTCACAAAAATATTGCACTGATTAAATCTTATATTAATTGCAAGATAGTTTTCTTCGGAAAAAATAAAAGTTTTCTTAATTATTTTCGACGAAAAAAATGTGTATTCACATACATACATTTAGATATATATACATATACAAAGAAAATTTATTTTTGATTATTTAATCGCAATTTATCTTAATCTACAAATTGTAAAAATATGTTGTAAATTTATCTACGATAGTTCATAAATTATATTTTAATTATATCAACTTATTGAAGTGAGAAAAATTGCTTAAATTTAAATTATTCTATTATTAAAATTTTTAAGTGAATTTATGTAGTCTCATGGAATTAGTTTCTTTATTTGTTTATATTTTAAATATTTATTAATATTAACGCACTATTTGATATTAATAGTATAATCGAAATTGTATTAAACTATTAATATAAACATATGATGCGTACTTATCTAACTCGTAAACAAAAGTGGATATCCAAGGATTGCTGAAATCGGTAATACCGTTCGTCAGGCGCTGTCTGTGCAAGAAGCTACTAAATCTCGAACTTCATTCGTCTACTTGGCAAGAGGAGTCGTGGGGAGGGGGGAGGGGGGTGTTAAGATGATCGTCACTTAAAACCATGCGACCCGTGTCGACGACGTTAAGCGTCTTAGATAGTTGCTGCGCCAGCCAGTTTTCTTGGCATAATCCGGTAATTTGAAAATCTCGGATGGAATGTAACACCTCGTACCAGCCACCGTCTTGGATGTGCTAAGATCCTCGTTTCGCCAACCCCTGTTGCATCACCGTCTCCTTCCAAGTCGGCCAAATACGCGCTTCGAGCCGCAACCCTCGAAGCAAAGTAAGCCGGTGGCTCCAGAAATAGCCGAGACGGAGGGGTTGCATCGCGTCAAGGGTTGCATCCCTGATTAGGGTAAAAGGAGAAGTCTGAGTAGTCTCATTGGTATGCAAGACTCGCCGATCCCTGCGATTTACTCAGTACCCTCTTTATACAAATATGTCGCATTATATATGAGCGAATTTGTGGCGGACAATGTGGGATAACAAAATCGCAAATCGACTTTTTTAGCATTTGACTCTGATTAAATATTTAATATTTTTATAATTTAAATTGTTTGTTTTTTGACTTACACGAGATATACATATAAAACTCTAAATATTTCTATATATTTTTCAAAATATAGAACAAGTTATAAATAATGAAAGAAATACGATTAAAAATTACATATTCTCTCAATATTTCCAATATATCTTTATTATATCAAAAAACAATTTACTCATTAAAATATTATCCATATTATACTTTATATATATGAATCTCTTTACTGCCTACTATAGTTGAAAGGAGAAACTTAGATGCATGGTTCTTGTGGCAAGTAGTCAAGGTAAAATCCAGATAAATGTAAATATCTTCAAACGGTAACGCTTAATAAGCTTTATATAAACGATAGTTATCCAATGATAGTTAATCCAACGTTGGTACAAGGGTCTTTCATACCCATAGAGTTTAAAATATTGATTTTAACTTGGAATGCTTGTGTAAACATGTTATCAGATTACACACCGATATCGTGATCAATAGATTGCTCTTATCGGCAAATAGTAAGATAGGAAATATAGCAATTTTCTTGATACAGATTTTTGGTTCTCTAATATTGGATATGTAGTAAGTTATTATTGGTACAAGACATTCGACTATTGGCCATCGATAACAGACTTGCTGTTGTTAAACTAAAAATCACTATTATTAATATAGTAAATCGGATAATTTCTACAGTTCTTGATAAGATCAATAGTATTATATGTACATGATGTTATCAATCAATCAATAATATATAAAATGTGTACGTGTAAAATAAAACATATATTTTTTTTATATAAATAAATACAAGATAAATGGATACATAGCGTATTAATATTTGTATTTACATATACAAATTCACATAGTATTGAGTAATTAAAAACTACACTTATACCCAGATTTTAAAAATCTTGAAAAAATTTTCATACGTAAATCAATAATGTCATGTACTTCTTAATAGACCCAAAAGATGTCGATACCATACTCGCTTTAGAGTATGGTGTTTTCCGTAGGGATGACCGAACTACCGCACCGTCTCATTTGAGCTTAGTTAATTAAAAAAATCGAGCTTAATACACCGCGGATACTTACAAATATTTATGTATATATTCTGATCTACCTACATACTTTTCTTTGAATGTTAGTTCTATAAAGTTATAAGAATAAGAAAAATGAAATTTTTATGCGTGTTTAATATAGGTCAATCAGAATAACCAAAAAAATTTATTTTTTAGTTGTATTCTTTAAAAAAAATACTACATAGAGAGTGTTCTCTTTTATAAATCTTTTATATCTTTTTTATATCCATTTTTTGATGTCTTAAGTAAAAGGAATCTAACTCGTAAAGTTATTTTTAATTAGTCTATATTGCGCAAATAACGTAATAACTGATAAAAATCTGTCTGCATTCTGTAATGCACAAAAATTTTAATTAATACATTCCCTATAAATTAGATTGCGAAAAAATTTTATTCAACATGTTACTTTCAAAGGCGCGTATTTCTATTATTAAACATACTTTAATTATTTTAATTGAACATTTTTGTTAAGCAAGATACTCTACATCATAAAAACATGTCGTTTCACATCAAATGTCGGATTAATCTAGCAAGGATGTTAGCTCAGCGGGTGGAGGGATGGATAGTAGGGTAGACGAGATATGGGCAGACGCGAGGGGGAAGAGCGACGCAATTAGGAGAGAACATAAATCCCGCAGTTTAGCACACTTCCTCGCCATGCCAGCAGATCGCAGAATACAAATCAATCAGCATAACGGTCGACTGAGCATTTAATTTCCATTCGGCTTCTGATCGAGTGGGATTCGCCGATTTCACAGCGCGCTGCTGCGCGTCGGTGCTTTGCCGTAGAGCCGCTTGTGTGTAGCGGCAGGACCACCGTAGACACACGCGATATCTCGATCCCGCATACCCCCGTGTGCTCACCACTCATTCTATTGTGGAATCTCTCGAAACGGGTCAAACGCAACGGACGACGGGGCGCAAAAAGGATTTTGCGCGACCCGTAACGAGCTCGACGATGGCGCGATCCCGATAGGCATGCGATGCGTATAGTAATTCGAGTTTGCATGAGCGGCCGGTTTTTATGTGATCACCCTTTAACACGATACTCGGTACAAGATGTTACTTACATCTAAAAGTACCTAGTTTTCAACTAATTAATAGTGACGTATATTGCACTCTTGAACGTCATATACAGGCTTTAACGCGTAATGCTAAAATCTAAAATGTACATTCCTTATTATTGCTTAATTACGCAACGTTTTATTTATTAACGGATATTACGAATTTATTTACTTTATCTTTATTTTTCTCTTATTAGCAGCTCTGGCTTCGTAAGAGCGAACCATTTTATTGATATCTCTCTCAGCGAATCAGAGACGGCCAATATGTCGACGGCACTTTCGCTGCCACTAACCGTGGAACATACATATCGCGTAGGATTCTCGTGCACTTCCGCACCACCTCCCCGAGATTTTGCCTCCAAACTACCGCCGACACGAGCCACCGTCCGGGCTTACCTAACTTAGTCGGCAGCGGTGGCGTGGGTCGCCGTCATTGCCAACCAAGTTTATGGCCCAGACCGACGCCCATAAACTGTACAAATGGTAAATCTACCGTAAGATCATCCCAGCCGAAAATGATGTATCGTAGGTTCCGCGGGACGTATACGTACCCGAGAGCCGGTCGACGCGGCGGTGGTCCTGCTTGACCTCCCTCCCTTAAAGAACGTATATATATGTACGCGTGAACACAGAAGAGGACTCGATGGTGGCGATACTCGATGGTGGAGTGATACGATCGAGCACGAGACTCGCCATTTTGTTTCGTGGACACGTTACACCCTTCACCGGATACCTTCGAATGCCATCGAAGACATCCGGAGGACCGCCCGTATCTCAGCTGGTGATACGGTGCGATTGTCAGGCACGAGGGTCAATGACAGCTTGCGACGAACGTTTAGGAGATTGCCTGCGTATGGACTTGACACCTGCGTGCAATTGTGTCATTGTCACCACAGGATTACCAGCTAATGAAATATGTATTGGACGTGCTGAATATATTGATGATAGGCGCTATATTATTACTTGAAAGTAACGTGCCGAATAAAATTTCTTCGCAATCTAATTTTCAGGGGATGTATTAATTAAAATTTTTGTGCATTGTAGAATGCAGAAATATTTTTATCAGTTATTACGTTATTATGCAATATAGACTAATTAAAAATAACTTTACGAATTTAATTCCTTTTGCTTAAGACATCAAATGTGAATCATATTTCCTTAATTTTTAGAAACACAAAAATTTATGAAAAAAGCACTTACAATTAGTGCAAATTTCAGCATTTTTTAATCTCAAAACACATCCTTTATTTTATTTCGCTCAACTCTTGAGTTATATCTATATGTTACTTTTAAGGTCTATTACCTTGTAAATAGAATCATTTCGATCACATTGTCATCAAAATTCGATTGAGTGTTTCATAGAATATCTATTGATTTTACGGGTTAGTACGCCACGGGCACAAACGTGGAACAGATGTATGTACATCGAGAATGGCTCGTGGCAATCCGTCTCTCCTGAAATTTTTAACGTGGAAGCATCGCCGATGACAATACCGCGTAACATTCAGAAAGCTTTACGGAACACGGAGCATCGAGAAGAAGCTCTATAGTTTAGTGTACAGAAAGACTGATCGATATAAACCGCGGCTTTTCAGAGAGTTTATTTCGGTCATATTGTGGAATCATTACGCTGTCCTGATTCAAAAGTGCCATTGTGAATTTCTCCAATCGACCTGGGCGAATTAGCTTGGCCGCGTTTTCCGACTTCGCGATCGTCATTAGATACCGAATAAATACGAGTTATGAATATAAATATCATAACTAATATACATACAGTTTCCAATTAAAATTAGTACTTTAATATTTAACATATTTGCGCGTGCGTCTTTCTTCTTGTTTCTTCGTGTAAAAATGATCTTGCGCGCGTTACTCGTAAAGATTCTAAACGAATAAAACTAACAGGGAGAATTAAGTGAGCGTAAGTTGATGCAACGACGTTTTTATATAAAAACTTCGGCACGTGTTGCTTTTTTTAGAGCACTAACGCGTGCTTCCGGTAACCGACTCATTCATACAACTATTAGTAGCGGAACCAGCGATTATGACGCTTTACATTGAAATACACCGTTAAATATAGCATAGCAAATTTAACTGTGTGCCTCCGCGAGGTAAATACCATGATGCTATCGGCGATAATAAAAGACGCGCCGCGTGCTGATAATATTGATCCACCTACTTACTATTTACGTGCTAGTAACAAAGGCGTCTCGATTGTTACAGAATGAACCGTCCCCTTCTTACCTCACCACCGGATTTAACTTCCCGATACCCACACCTGTACTTACCTGCACCTCAAGTGAGATGAACTGTATGTAATGGGACAACCCTTACTAAATCCACCATTGTAAGAAATCGGTCGGAGTTAATAATAGCATTCGGCTTTTGCTTTTGTGGTCTGCGGCCCATATTGTGGCACGGAGATCGCGGCGCGCGTGAGATTGGATAGGGTTCATTGAGCGGTGCCCTTTCGTATTATAACGGAGGACGTTCTCTTTCTCTCTCACACACACACTCTCTCTCTCTCTCTCTCTCTTCCGTTTATTATAGCTATAATATACTTTCTTGATAAAAAGGATGAAACGCTTTCAACGGATATATGCAATCAATATTTCTCACGACGCGACGTACAGATTTGAACCGAGAATGAAGGTCATGTAGTCACGTTTCAGACTACGCGTGTATTTGCATTAGTTATAATTTTCAAATACAATTACGTTCCAATTAATTTATTAATGCGCCACGCGATGAACTTTGTAACGAACTCCGTTTTTAACTCTTGGAGTTACCACGCGCGAAGCTGTCTGGTCTATTACCCATTGAGATCGACTTCTACATATTATCGTGTGTACTCTTCACCTGCCGACCCTTCGTCGACGCGAAGACGGAAAAAGCTGCGGATCATCGACATAAAACAGAAGTATAGACACGCGAACGCGGGGAACGTTGATGGCAGAGAGAGCGGTAACATACGTTGCGGTCTCTCTCACTTTAGAGCCATCCCTCTTCAATCAATTCGGCCTCTCTCTTTCGCTCATCGTTATCACTCTATCCCGCTCTCTTTTTGTCGTTCGGCTCACTTCGTCTCTGTCGTCACTCCCGTTCAGGCCGCTGCCGTTGTCCCGACGTTACTTCCGTGACGATGAGCTTCAATACGCGCCGATAGTCGCGGCGGGAAACCAACGAGCCTACCCAAAGTCGTCCATGGTTTCCACGCATCCAACCCAACCCAAGCCCGGCCTAGCTCAACCTGGGACCGAGCGAACACATACAGAGGCATTTACGCGCGTATATAGACGTAGGCACGTACAACGGCGGTGCACACGTGTGGTGAACGCACACACCCGCGCGTGGAGATGGGCGCGAGCGCGCATCTATCCGCTCCTCTGAAATAATAATAGAAGAATGAAAATGAAAGAAAACGAAAAAGTAATAATCTCCGGGATCTTTTAAAATCCATCGAAGCAGACGAAGCCGCCGGATTGTGTTGTGTGTTAGGAGCTTCTCTCTTTCCCGCCTTTCACCATCTTCCAGCGCTATCTCGCCCCTGTCCCTTCCGCTATCTCGGCTCTTCTCTCGCCGCCGCATTTCTTGTCTTACTTTTCCTCACGGACCGAACCCTTATACACGAGAAGAATCCAACGACGATGAGGTCGTCACACATCGATATATGTACAGTGCGAATATATAGGTGCAATGCGAGAAAAAGATGCGTCTACGACATGTATGTACATATGTATGTACATGCGTTCTGCGGTATATGTACAACGACAATTTATCTTTTCTCCTGGTGCATCCTATCTGTCGATCCATCGATCTCTCGGTCGGTTTATATAGAGCATCGTTGCGCGACGATAAATTCCAACTTACGCTGGTAAATTTTCTGCTCTGTCGCCGTCGCTCGAACTTTTGTCACATAAAAGGACGGTATGACAAAGTGATACACATATACACGTATACACACATACGTGCGCGTGCACGCGTGATAGAAATTTGCGTTTCGTAGATTTTCACTCCGCAAGATATATCATTACAGTAATTAAATATTTAGAGTCAGTTTGAGTTCAAATGCTTAATCTTTCTTAAAAGCTACGGAAACCTTATATGTACATATTATAAGTTTACTAAACTCATCGCAAATTCAGCAACCTTGCGGCCTAATTTGGGAGAGCAAAATTCATCACTGATATGTCCTCCGTAACTTCGAGGGATCGGCTAAACCGAAATCGCGAGAGGGCTACGCATTTGACGCATTAACACAGTAGAAACGGCTGCAAAAGGGAAGAGGAGGAGAGCGAAAGGGGATTCGATGTTCGACGGGAAACGTGGATGGCGGGCGGGAGGTTGGAGGCGGTTGACGGGGATCAGAGCAAGAGGAAGACATAGGATTGGAAAGAGAAACGAGGCAGGGCAAACGGCAGCGCGAGAGAGAAACGGAGAGAGAGAAAGAGAGAGAGAGAAAGAGAGAGAGAGAGAGAGAGAGAGAGAGAGAGAGAGGGAGAGGGAGAGAACGAGAGACCGGGTTTCGTTTCGGGGTGAGTCGAGGGGGAAGGCACGGGATTTCACGGGAGGCTGATCACGAATGGACGCGTCTCCCGCAGCTCTGCCGCTGACAGCCAGGAATTGGAATTGCATCGGCGTCGCTCGATAGCCAGCCATCCCGCCAGTCAGGCAGCAAGGCAGCCAAACGGCCTAACAGGCAGAGAGCCCGGCCGTCCACGAACGCTACTGTGCCTGTGCCTGCCTACGTACCAACCGAATCCACTGCCGTCGTCGCGTTTCCTCGCGCACAATCCTCTCCGGGAGCGATCCCCTCCGATAGATCTCTCCGTGCTCTCTGTAGAGAGACAGAGAGACATAGATCCGGCGATCCATGCGAGACGGATGGATGGATGGACTAGGTGCCGATATCACATTTCGACGGATTTCGCATCTACGCGAATACATACGAGTTTACGTCTAACATCGCGTATGTGTGTAGATAACGCTAGATTGGAAGATCGGGCCGAGAATAGATGTGACAACGAAGCTACTAATGTCTAAACGAATGAGACTGTTGAACGAAAAAAGCATTGATAAGCTTATTCAATACTTCTTTTCGGCCAATTTTCTGTAACATTAATTTCGTTTTCTGTTTTCTTTATCTTAGGGACGGAAACAAATCGCGCAATAGTGATATATATTTTTTATTATATAGATAGTATAATAATATAATTTCTGTATATAATTAACGATTATAATGACAACATTTAATATAATAATATTTGTGTGTTTGAATACAATATTGCAGTATGTTAGATACACCTATCGTAAAGTAAAATGTATGAATCTTGTATACAGATCTTTCCTTCATAGTTATTGCACTTTGTGTACCCCAAAGTAAGATAGCTCTCTATTTGCCCTTCTCTGGAAACTCGTTATTTGGGTTATCGAGTGTATATAGATGTACGCCGTCGGACGGTAGATAGGTAGACACGTTACGAGCACGTATAACCCGGATTGATGCCGGTCCATGGGATCTCCGCGAAATACTGGATACCCGCCTGCTCGCCAGTATTGTCGGATCTGTGTTTTCGAGGGGATTGGATTTTTTGATTTAGGGAGCATGCAGACGCCTATATCTCGTTCCCCGTTCAGCGCCGATTGCTATTCCACGCGCGGACTCGAATTTAACGCTGTAAAACAGACGTTATCCCGCGATTACGAGCGCGAGTACACGGAGGAAGCTGAAAAGACTTGTAGAAGCGCAAAGTTAATCGTCATTTTCATCATTTTTTATGTGGCAATAATTTAGATAATTAAAATTGTACGGAGAACATAAAAAATCGACATGCATTTTATGTATCGGTTTGATGGAACATTGATTTTTATTAAAGCGCATAACGTCGATGAAGAGGTGATTTCTCTAGCCCGTTAAGAAATAATGTCTTCAGACGTGTAAAGATAATCGCTTCGCGAGAACGTATAGGATGCCCATTTCCGGCGCAAGCGTTACAAAACATCGAATCAGAAGATGGTTGTAACGTGGTAACGACCGTGAGGCTATAACCATTGTCGGAGGACGAGAAAAAGACCCTGGGGAACGCGGGTGCGTGCCATCATTCCTCGCCCTAACAAGGCCCCCCGTTGCGTGTAGAAGCGGCCACGTATCAGCCACGCTAAACTACAACCCCCTTTCGCCTTCACGATTACCCTCGGCTCGCCTGTGTCCAACCCCTTGGCCGACCACCCCTACATTCGTATCGATGGTCCTAGAAAACGGTCTCACCTCAATGCTAATAACACGTTGATAGTACGATCAACACGCGGCTGCTCCCACAGAAAACGGGGGGCCCCCTCTCTCTCTCTGCCCGTTCTTTCTTTCTCCCTTGCGTATATCACCACGCTTTCCTACCCACGTGTTCGTCGCACCCTCCGTTTACCCCTTTTTACAACACTTCCTCTCCTCCCACAATATGACTTATGTCCACGGGCGATGTCGTTCCGCGACATAATTATGTCGTACCGAAACGTAACTTCGCGTTTCGTCCCTCTCGTCGCGTAATAGTCGTCGACGAGCCGCGACGATCTACGACGACGATCGGTGTCATGACACGAGGGGACACTCTGGCGAGGGAAATCACTTAATTTTCATGAGCCCGAGACGCGACCCCTTTCTACGAACGACTCTCCAGTTAGAAGGATGTTGATCATTATGAAATAATAAAGTCTCGTAATAACGGTCTTTTGACACTGAATCCATCAAGCGAAACTGAATCGGTTATATGAAAGATCATTAATTGCGTATTTAGAATATAGATTTCTTCTAATGGGCGATGGTGTTTAACATTCCAAGAACTTGTTTCAGAGTATATATTTGTTCAATGTCTATTCATGTTAACAGACCTGCGACACTATAATATTATTCTTCACAGTGTACACAACCCAATAATTTTCGAGCATCTTGTTTGAACATTGCACCATCGTACATTTTCTTAGCGGCAATTCCCCAAGTCCCATCGCAAATATCTTCCGCATCAAGTAACCAAAAATAAGGTCAAGCTATTTACAGATCATGCATTATTACGCGGCATTTCCCATGCAGGATGAATAGGGTTAGATGCATAAAGAACATCGCAAATCTCTTTTATCGCGGCTCACGGCCATATAGGGATAGCGTGTAAACGGCCGCCATTTTCAGATATTCGGCGACAATTCGAAGAGATCTCTTCGCCGGTATACTTGCGCTCACACGCGCGCACACGCTCCCGTCTGCGCGTGGCTAGATAGACGAGTAGAGGGGCAGAGAAATAAAGATGGGTACCGGAACAGGCCGAAGGGCGGAGATTAAGGGTCGCCGAGGAGATGAGTTTGTTAAAAAGGCAGAAGCGGGCCAGCGGCACGCATCAGGGACATCAAAGCGACAAGACGAAATGAAATCCAACCGTCGCCACCCCGCACGGAGAATCTTCTCTCCTCGTGTTCTCGTTCCCGTTCCTTTATTCGCTTCCCCTTTCCTCGGAGTTTTCGTCCCGCGCGCGCGACGCAATGTCTTCCTTTTTTATCCCTTCACCCTTGGCTCCTTCTTTTCTCTTTCTTTCTCCTTCTCTCTGTTCGCGTTCCGTCGCGAGGTACTTCATATCCGTTCCACCTCTAACCCGATGCGAGCGAGTAAAGGAGGCGGAGAAAGCAAGGGTAAGACCGGAAAGAGTGCGGGGAGGGACTGGGGGAACCCTTTAAGGGAAGCGGAGGACGGTGGAGCGCGAGCATCATCCCTCTCGCAATTTCAACGTCGTCGTTTCTAAGGCGTCGCTCATATTTCTTTGCGATGGCATGCAGAGCAGAGTAATTAATCGTATGTTCGTACTTTTGATCGTTGAACTAACGCGCGAGTTCTCTTTATTATAACGTCGACAAACAGCAAAAGATAAACTAAAGTACAAAATATTTTTAAAAAGACTCTGAAGAAGACTGTTCTATTTTTTGTCCTTTTTCTTACGAAGCAATGCTGATATCTTTTACAAGTTGTTTTTTGTCGCAATATTATCGTTACCGTAATAATATTAAATTATCTCTCTCGAAAACGCGCCCGAATAATCGAATTGATACTTTTGTATTTAGTTTGGAGCGCAGTTCTTTGATCCGCTAACTTTCGAAAACAGCAGTCGCGCGGAAACCTCGCATACCCGTTGCGAATCCATTCCGTGGCGCAATATTCTTTTCAAGCTTCGGTTTATCGGATAATTCGATTACGTAAAAAAATCTTACGGAGATTCGCCAAGTTTTATCGTCGTCGTCGTCGTCGTCGTTGTCGTTGCGTACCAATAAAAGTCGGCAGTTACTTCGCGGACTAAAGCTGGAAACCGAGCGCTCTCTCCGCTCGATTCAAATTTCCTCGACGGGGACACGATCGGATCATAAATATGTATCCGTTTGTATATTCCCTAAATTCATGGAAATTCTTTAATTGAGTTATTTTGGTTTTCCACAAGGCGGATGCGCCGTCGGAAGGAAGAGAAACGAGTAGTAGTCCACGGGAAAAGCCGTGTGGGAAGCACGCAGCTTCAAAATCTTCTTAGACGGTGGCAACTTTAGATTGGCGCGGCACTAAGATAGTATTATTTAACGATATATAATTTCACGTCTACCATTATTTTGAGAGAAAATATATGTCAGTAATAAATAACGTTATTATCATAATTTATTAGTGGCAAAGTTGTATGGATTCTATAAATTTGTGAACTGCATATATAATATTTAAAAGACTGAACTAAAATTTTTTAAAATTTCTTTATATACATCGTTCTCTTACAATTAGATAAATCGACGCTATAGAAATATGCATGAGACATATATGCAACAAATATTTGCAACAATAAATTATATAATCTTTTGTTATGTCATGCGCACAAATATCAGCCAGGTAAATCCCTTTTTTTTATATAGTTTAATTACATTTTTATTTATTAAACTATAAACTATAGGCAACTGCAAATCGCGCGCAGAGTTTATTCTTGTCGTGGCATTATTCGCTTTCGTGGCATATTTCTAACTTCTTCGAGAAAAGAACGTGCGACGTCCGGTAGGTCGTGAGCTAATCTCCCGGCAAGTTAGCTCCATGGCATTCCGCGAGTACTCTCGTGGCATTTTAATATCTTCGGTGCGAAAGGGTTAGCACGCATAAGAAGCAACGACGCGAACACGAAAGGGACGACGACGAGTTAGCGAGTTGGTAACGACGGTGATGAGAAAGAAGAGAAAGTAACGAGAGAGGGCTTGAAAGAGCAGGCGAGCCTGAATTGCGCCGACTTTGTCTAATGACTTGTTACCAACGACGCTATCGTAACGAGGCCATCGATAAGTGACAGCGGGTGTCGTATTTTTGCGTGAGTGAGCCATTTCGAAGGGACAGTCGAGGTTGCTTACGGAGGGACGAGGTTGCTCGGGTTACGTATGAGCGCTCTTTTGCCCCGCTGCTTAGATATACCTGTCATCTAAAGGCCAACACTAATAATACATGCGTTTATATATTTCGTGGCAACGGAATGACAATATTTTATGTGAATTTCTCGTATCTAATAATAGAGATGGCAGTTTATAAAAATTCTATCTTCGCGATTGTATTCGTTGGGCAACATATTATACGATTGTTTTCAAATTAGAGTACATTGCGCCGACGGAAGGATGATATTTTTATTGTCCGGTAAGGTGGTTTTCTCTTTCCCTTGTTTATTTATTGTCTCTTTTTTTTTACCGCCATTGTTCCATACTTCTGCGCTAGATACCTACGCGTCTCTATAGCAACCCGCAGGCAGAAAAGAGACCGATTACCTACACGCACATCTACATGGTTAGGAGCATGCGTGCACTTATTTACTGGATATTACGCATGGAATGGCCTAGTTTAAGAAATCGTTGTGTGAAATATGAAGAAAGCATAAAGACAATAATTTTACCGTGTAATCTTGAAAAATCCACAGACGAAAAAAATTTTAATTACGTTAAGTGCCTTGTTTGTGTGCATATATAATATTAGCATTCTTACATTAATATGTCTTTTAAAATTATTATATGCAACTAAACTTTTTTTAAAAAAAGATTGATTAAAAGATACTTATTAATTGCATTTGACAAGTGTAAGATAGTAAATTAATAATAAATAATAAATTTATATATAGAATAGAATAAAATAATAAGCGGTTAATATACGTGTATCTATTTGAAATAATATATCTGTTCTGATTTTAGAAATCGTAGAGAAGTGATTTTTGTCTCATTATATATTTAAAACTTTTGCGTTATATTTATTAACTTATATATATACAATTATACACATACAATAAACTTAATACTTTCAGTTTGCGTTAAACAATTTTTTCCTTCTTTTTGTCGTTTAATGCTATTGCACTTTTCGCGCCGCTTATGGACGCAGTAGGGTGTAACTAATACTTTGCCAATTGTGAAATCGTGGCATTAATATTAGGTAACTTACGCAAAATGCCGCGTGCTTGTAACACCCGTAAATGGCATGGTGTAGGTCGAACAGCGTTGAGGGGAAAAGCCCCCTGATGAATTGTCCGCACGTGTCTACCCACGTACCGCCGCCTAATTACATGCTGATCATAGTGACTACCTATACCGTCCCCCTGAAACGCGAAATTGCCTATTGTCCACAGTTTCGCGGTCAGAACGACCAGCAGCCTACAACCATACTCTAACTTTTGATACGTATGCCAAACGGCATTATTATTATTTCCATAATGTCATTTGCAAGGGTCTCTTTCTTATTTATGCTTCCGACAATTATTAATTTTTTATTAAGCGAAGCAAAATTTTAATAATTTTCTCGCACAATTATGCTTTTCCAAAATAAAAATTTATAAGTAATGGGGACTACATCTATACATATAAAATTTATACACACAAAATCGACACAGTAAATAAAATACCGGTATGATTTTATTACATGAATTTATTACGTTGACATTTTACACTCTATTCTTTTCTCTCTTCGGAATAACAAAATATATACAGTAATATCTCGATATTCACCTATATTTCCATGGATCGCTGAGATCGCGTGAAAAATGGTCGGCATTTGGGAAAGGCGATCGGTCCGACCGATCGACATTTATTTTTATCTCACCCTTAAAATTGTCCATCGTGGCGTGAGTCGTGGATTGATGTGTTTGCTGGAGTCGCTGATAGATGGAGGCGTCCGTGTTGTCGGCGCCCTTTCAACCCCCTTAACATAGACAAATGCTTCCTACCCACCCTAACAAATATCTCCTAGATTTATTATGCGAAACCACCCCGGCCTCGCCGCGCCACACCACGCGGCGACTACGTTCCTGAAAGTTTCGAGAGCAAAAAATTGGCGTTCTTTCGTGCGCACTCGTGCGTGAGAGTGGCAGACACGCTGCGAGAAAGGCTCCGGCTCGGTTTTTCAAGTTCACGACAAATCTGATAATGAATTTTGCTCGGGAAAATCGCATTCTTCCATCGCGTCACGCAATTCATACTTGCTGTTTAGAATAAATCATTTTAAAGCATGGTGTTTTAATAAATTGAAAATATAAATATATTTATTTCTAAAAGAAATCAATATTTGTTGATAGTCGCTCATAATACTAACGAAAGAGTAGCCACGGTTTCAGCGAACCAGCATTGAAAGTTGCTAATAAGCGCGTCCGCTGTTACCCCGATTTAATAATCATCTCGAGTAGTACGACCAAATTGAAAATTGATTACAAACGGGAGCGCAAACTTTAACGCGCGACGTTGCAACTTTTTTTATTTTCTCTTGAAGAATGTCAATAAAAAACGAGAGCCAGCGGCGATAGAAAAAAGAAAAATGACGAGTGTAAATCGGCCATCAGCCAGCGGGTCCCGAGTTCATTATCATTACTCGCGGTTCGCGTGACGCGACACATGATGGTAGAAGCGCGGCGGATGACAACGTCGCCGCCATCCCCCGCAAATTATAGTGAATATAAAAGCGCCGCGAAATGATGCTACTGAACGAACGAATAAACGAACGAACGAACGGGTCCGGCAAACGGATGGACAGACGGACGGACGGACGAACGAACGAACGAACGAACGAACGTAGGTGCAAACGTACATACGTGCGCCGGCGAACAAAACGCGTCAGCCGATCTCGTCGCATATTTGTGGCTCCGCTATCCGGTCGTAAATAAAGTCCCGGTAAAAACAAAAACACGACGAAATAACGAACAAATGTACCCATCACTTCTGGTACATAAACCCGTATAGCCGTGTGTGCTCACCCTGGGGTGCGACGCCGGTGGTGGTCGCGCGCGAAACCACGAGAGCGCGGCATTCGGGACGTGAAAGCGAGAGAACGGGAAGGAGAGGAGATAAATTCGCGAATGGTGCGCGGCGCTCGTTCAATCGAGTGTCGCGCTACCATTCGATATGGTTCCTTTATTACCGCGCGAGACATCTCGATCGCGTCTTGAGGAAAACATGGAGCAACCTGCTTCCTCAGGTCCACATAGCGTGTTCAATTTTATCTTCTCGGTTGTGGTATTTTACTTTTCATGGTGCTTGGATAATTACATGACGTAAATATGACTTTTTATTAAGTAAAGTTGATTTACTGGTTGATCGACGTTATTCTTGAAAGTATTAATTTTCCATCTTCGGGGCAGCATTCGGTGATAATACAAAATTTATGTATTATCACCGAATGCTGCCCCGAAGATGGAATAAATATATATAGTGTCAAGATAATTTTCTCGCGTAGTAGGGAATAGATCATCACTTCCGACATACTTCATTACCTACTACTACTATTTTAGCGGCTGCCCGAAATGTGTTTGTTTCCCTTGTTTTACAAATGCTTTTCTTAGTATTTTTAACATAGGCTACATATACATACATATATCTTAAACTTTTACGTAGATATTGTAGAAAAAAGAAAATAGCGATAATATATTGAAATTAAGAAATAAGAAATTTGCAAATAAAATTCTGCATGTTAAAAGGAAAACTTATAGCTCACGAACAAAAACGAAGAAGACTGATCGCACGATCGTTTAATAATTCGTAATCCTTTGAACTACCCCTTGCCCATCTTCATTGAACCGTCCGAAGAAAGAAGCTGTTCGAAGGAGAAAGCAAGTACACTGTTCCATCAGCCGGAATTCCATCGGGCGATCGTGCGCGCAGCCGGGGACACTCGCGTCGTCGGCCAATAAAACGAGATTCCCGCGGATCGGCGCAGGGAAAGATAAATTGCGGTATTCTTGGATAGTACGGACGCGATATCGGTATATATTTACGAGCCGTGGGTGCCATGGCGGGTCGCGGCGGAGCAGAAAGCGACGCGGGGGTTGAGAAAGGCGGCGGCGGCGGTTCGGGGAGATGGTCGACAACGCTTCTTGCGAGACGGAGGCCCCCGGGCCGTGCGCCGCTCAAAAAACATTCAAATTAATTCCGCCCGGCTTGTTCCAATGATGGCGGCCAATGTTGTGCAACATAAGACGAGACCCCGCCGGTCTCGTCCGTGCGCGGATGATGGTAGAACCTACTCACGTACGACCGCGCACGTGTGCGCGTGCACACGCGTGATCCCCCGCATCTGCTATGTATATGCACGTACGTACGTACGTACGTATCGTCGATGTACCTGCCGTGTCGGTGTACATATCCGCGGTGTACACGCCGAAGACCAGCCCCCTGACCCCTTTCGTCGTTGTATATATCGTCGGTGCTCCCTTTTCTCCCGCTGCCGCTGCCGCTTCCTTTTTTCTTTCTCTCTCTCTCTCTCTCTCCCTCGCGCGCTCGTTTTTCCTTGCCGCTCTAGTCGCCTGCCCCGCCACGCGACGACCATCCACCTATCTCTCGGTCTCATATACGACGGGGAGACTCGGAACCGTGTTGGTAACAACGTTCCCGGGAAGAAGCTTCGGAAAGAGGAGAATTTTCTCGTGCTTGCTTCTTCTTTTTTGCTCTTACACTCGCTCGCTCGTTCGTCCTTTTCTCTCGCGTCGAATTTCACCGTTCTACTTTGCATGTCTTTGCAGAGAAAAGGACTCGGCCGGGGTGAGCTTCCTTGCAGGATACAGAGAGGCGACCGGAGGGAGACCGGAGACGGCAAGGGGGTTGGCGGAGAAAAAGAGGGACAGAGAGGGAGAGAGAGAAATGATAATCCATTCGGCGGTCATAACGCAGAGCCCGGCACCGTAAAGCTCACCAGACAAGAAATACGGCCAACCAACCGGCCTCTCTCCCTCCGTTTTCCTCTCTTTCTCCATCTCTTTCCGTGGCCTCTCTCCCGTCCTCCTCTTTGCTCCTTTACCCCGCAGCGAACTTACCCCTGGTTATATGCAAACCGCCATCGTTCCCTCCGGGCCAGTCATAAACTTACTGAATTATATTATGCGGACCCGCTACCTCTCTGTCCACCCCGTCTTTCTTCCCCCCTTTGTTCCCGCAACGCTCTTCACTCGTCCACCTTTTCTTCTCCCTTCCTTTTTTTTCTTATAAATTGCATGGCAAGTTGCAACAGGGTGAACGACGTTCTTTAGAAGCCAATGGAATGCTAATAGGATAAGATTTTGCCGAATACCATTCATTCATTGTTTCAGACTGCTATACGTATAAAAAATGGAACAATCCATCCTGTGAAATAAAAATTACAAATTTTAATAAGCTACAGAGTCGTACATTAATCAAACTTGGTAATATTCGTAACGATATAACAATGTTTTTCTAAATTGTGCTGAACAATTTTGATAAAAGCGCCCAATCTTATTTTAGAGATATTTTAGTCTATCAAACTATTATATATTTTTAAGTATGAACATAACATATATGTTAAAATGTCACGAGATAGTTTCTTATCGTGTATAATGGGAAAAAGGTCGTATGCTTCGAGCGTCGATGGGTCCGAGAGCGATTTATAAATTCGCCAGACGTTCTTGCCTCGTTTAGCCCCGATTTTCCGCAAGTTAATTCGCGCCAGGCGCCACAAGTCGACGTGCATGACGACATCGATCGGTCCACTCTCAATGTCGTCACTGGCGAGATGGGCGAGAAGCAACGGCGACAAGCAGGGTCATTACTGAATGCAAATCATAGTTTGGCGCGATCGATGAGTTTGCACGGTGTCCCACGAGCGAACGAGCGAATGAGCGAGCGAGCAAGCGGCGTGCGTAACGCCGTTTAACCGTTTAGGGGTTCGTGCGGCGCTCCAACGGGGTGAGAATCGGCCGCCACCCGGCTTGACACGCGCCTCGTTGCACGCCGTGTCGATCAGGCTCTTTTTTTCCTCCTCGTCGCATTTTAATAACCACGCCACGTAACCACCCTTCTTTCACGTGGGCGTCGGCGCGCTTATCAGCGTTTATAATATCCAGAAGAAGTAATACACGGGGGAACAACTTCGCGGCAACTTCGTAGCAACCCGTCGGAGCTAATGTCCCATTAAATCCACAGCACCGGGGGACGTCTTTAGCAGAATCTATTAAAAGACTCTGGCTGAAGGAACATTGTGACGCGACAACCGTATGGTCGGTGAAGATCGTTTGATTTTCAAGCCAAACTCAAACTCGAGAAAAATAAATAATCGCGGACACTGGCACTTTTAATCTTGAGACATTTTGATGCCTTGAACCAACAAAATCTGTAGCTTTATTAATACACGAGCACAATCGATACATATAATATACTTGATGTTAGAAGAAAAATTAATTTAGCCTTTTAATTTGCAAAGAAAAAAATAATCTATATTATTTAAATTCCAAAATTTCTCACAACTGGTGCAGGCAATATCGGACACTGCATCTTTCTGCAAGAAGAGACACATGCGCCTATCACTCAGACACACTCGCCCATCGCTGCTTGCACCATAAGCTATCATGAGCCAAACGGGATAGGAAAATCTCAGCGGATTGAGTCGTCATCATTGTTCTCAGTTTCAGGACAAAGTGTATCAAATCGCGCATTATAATTGGAACGTTGGCGCGGCACGTGCCGGAGCAACGAGCGCGCGATCTCACAGTAAGACCTGCTCGTATATTATTCCTACGGAATCATAACTCCGAGTCTCGGTATCGAATCGAATTACACGGCGATCGTTGACCGGATGAGTTTGGACGAGCGGGCGATCAATCGGAGGCAAGGGAGGTGGGGCCATCGGGAGACGTCTTCGCACGCTTGTGTGCGCTGCACGCGAGTGCACGCGCGTCGGACGATAATGCGTTTTCGCGCCGTTGCAGCCGCCGTTGATCGTCGTCGAGCCGATCTCGTTGGCGATGCGCGTGTATTCGCGTGCGTATATACCGGCTCGTTCTTTTTACGTGTCGCCCTTCTGCTGCACGGCACGAGCGGTCACGTGCCTCCGGTAACTACCCCCGCCTACCCCAGTTCACCCTGTCACCAAGCCACCCACTTTAGACGCCCCCGAGAGAGAACCCCGGCCCGACCTACCCTCGTCACCTCCGCGACGAGCTTTTTCGCTCGCTTTTATGTTCTCTCTCGGTCCTTCTTTTTCACCCCCCTTCGCAGCTGATGCAGCGCGCGCGTCCATCACTTTAATAAAAACCTACTTACCTTCCCGACGCCGCGAACGAGGACGCGGCGTGTGTCACTTGCCTCGGCGCGAAATTATCGCTGGACGATACAGCGCGATGTCAATAATCCCTTCAAACGTGACACATAACGATATTAGTACACAAATGTATGAGACATAAATTAAGAGCAATAACTGCACCGAGAATTCTACATCTATATCTTCTTACATCTATAGAATCTCTTGTAACAAATGAATTATTGCTAATGCCGTTCAAACAAAAGTCGTGAAAAGCGAACACCTCTTGTGCAGACGAATGTAGAATGTCGACGCGGAAAATTCGCGCGGCTGAGATCAACGGTCAAGGATCATTCCACGGGTAGTTTATCGCGCGGTCTCGTTTGACGAGAGATACCAACCCGATCGTTTCGTCGCTCACAGTTCCGCTGTCGTTTGCATAAGCAAGCGTATCAACGGGCGAGACGACAATGCGAAAAATGTACGCGACAGCCGCGCCCGCAGTCGGACACGCTGACGCTGACCAGCGCCGTTGAACTTTAATATTACAAAAAGTTGTAATCCGGCGAGCGAACTACCTGGAGCGTTAACCTCGGGCGCCCAATTTATAAAAATAACGATGAAATTACTGTTGCGTGAAGTGTAGCGTCATACAGGACACCGATGCACCGGCGCGGCGTTGCATCGCGCGCGAAAGGATGACGGTTATTCGGAGCGGCGCACGAGAAGGACGGGACGGGGAGGGGGGTGGCTGGCTGGCCACCAGGGGGGCCGGGGAGTTGGGACACGGGTTGGTGCATCGTTGCGCAAGGGCTACCCGTGATGTGCGTTTTGTCCGTCATCGGCTACCGGACCATCGGGGCGTCGTTGTTTTAGTCCGCGCTCGCTTTTTACGTTCGAAAAAATATGCGCATTGGCACGTGTGCTAATCGGTGGTAATAACGAAATCTCGGATCCGATTAATTAAAACGGCCGACGCGCGGCGCCGCTCCGAGAAAACGAGCTCTTGGAATTCTTCCGGCAGTATGTGTGTGCGCGCCGATAAGCGCATATCGTCTCCTATCGCGTCTCATCCTTCCCGGTCGTCCCCTTCCCCCCCGTTTCCCCCCTTTTTCGCTCTCGTTTTTCCGGAGGCGCTCTCCTGGAATAAATACCCGCTAAAATGTTCGTCGGAGATGAAATTAATTCTTTTTTTTTTTTATTTTATACGCAGCAGGTTTCAAGAGCGATGCAATTTGCGTTATTGCGTATTAATAGCATTGGTGGCCTTGCGAAAAATTCCGATTCAATTATGAAACATCAATTGGGAGAAGCAGTCACGTACCCAGCCTCGTCGTTACAATGCGATAAAATTCGGCGCGATGTTTCCATCAGCTTTTAATAAATTGGCTGTCAAACTAATCAACTAACTTTGCCAATGAGTAAAATAGGTAATACAATAAAAAAATGTAATTGTACTGCTAATTTATCTATTGCACATACAAAAATGTTACTCTCTGCTCAAAGTTAACTAAATAACACATAAATATTTGTCTGGAAAAAGTTATAAAGTCACATCTCGGTAATATTAAGACAAAAGACACTTAAACAATTGCTGTCGGCATTATGCAAATATCGTTACAATAGCATCGTAAAAAGATGCAGTACCTAAGGTGATACTTTTTTTTTTCATTTTGTTAATTTATAAAATGCAGTTAAACGGCGGTCGAAAGCGCCGTGAGAAGAATTCTCTCGGGAATTTTATTTGTTACCCTTGCGAATCCAGCGGCACCGCGAGGAGAACAATCGCTGGCTAATTCTTTAACCTTAATTACCGACATAAGAAGAATAAGATTTAGCGCACTTTTGTCCGGGGGGAAGGAAAAATGAGATATTGTCGGTTGAAACAGCGATGGTACTTGGTGTATTTACAGGCAAACGGGTCAAGCGGATGCATTCTCGTGAGCATCTATTGTTTTACGCTGCACGAACGGAAAGTCGGAGGCATCAAGATCGAAGATTGGATGCGAAAAATGTATATGTTTCATAAAATGTGCGAGAAAATTCGCGTTTCAATTACGAGCGTTTTGTTATAGGATATATATTGCATTCAAATATACTCCTGCATCCAATGTTCGCCTAAATGTACGTTCGCCTAACGTTTCGTTCTTTGTATTTTAATTATAAATCTACGATGTATAACATCTCGGGTCGACATAATTAAACAGAGAATACGTAGTCGAAGAATCATGGTCGTTTTTAACAGGGAACAGAGATGGCCAAGGGAGATTTCTCGACGGCACGATCGAAACTTCCGGCTCGACTCATCAGCACGCGTCACCCCATATTACGGATAACTACTCTTTCCGCTCGTTGCGAATCCCCATTGTCAAGGGAGCCCTTCGCGTAAGCGATACAGTTTGGGAGCCCCCCGCCATGCAGATCCCCTCGTGTCTCGTAGAAAAGACGCTCTCCGATTCGGCTATCGTCCTCTCTCCGTTTTTCTGTCACATCTCTTTTTCTATTTTTCCCCTCTTACACATCTCTCACTATTTTCTATTATTTTAGTCTTCTAGGTATATTAGATAATGAACTGTGCTGCTTATTTATTAGTAAGAATACCTTATTTTTTTATATCTGCAAATATATGTATAAAAGTACGTAATCTTTTAAAAATTTAAATTAATGATGTTGAAATAACATTCTCGATATCATTTACTAGTTGCTACGTGTACAATTGCCTTTTAAAGCGCGCTAAAGTGGTCGCAATTTTAACATTGTCGACTAATGTGTTTTAGAGATGCGGAAGCACAAAAGCAAAAAAAAAAGATAAAAAAACGCAAGAAAAGAGTAACGAAACAGAAAGACGAGAAACGTGGACAAGGGGGCAAATTTCTCCGCGATCTCGGTTCCGGATTAAACTTTAATTGATTCAAGTTCGTGGTCTCTCTCTCTGTACCCAGCGAGGCGCATAGAAAAGGAGGGAGGCGCTGTCTCTCCCTTAGCGCAGATCCTGGCGCAAGGTACGGCGGTCCTTCTCTTCTTTCATTCAACGTCCTGTAGCAGGATGCGCCCATTATTCCCTTCCGCGGTAGGCCGGTTGAAACGTATCAACGTGAACGAGAAGAATACAATAATTCTGAAGAAGGGCAGAGAGGGTAAAACCGTAGAGGCAAAGACCGTGACATTGTCATTCGTTTTCGGCGGTTCAGGAACTAGATATTTTTATTCTGCCGTGAAATTTTTATTCTTTCGGTCGAAAATGACGTTTTATGTTCTGCCATTTATTATATAAGGATACCGCACAACGCTTTAATTTCGGACTCATCGCCCATCATAATTTCTATTCCGTGAATGCATTCCTCGCGCGCGCGACGATCTTTCGAATCAACAATACTTTTATTTCTCGGTCGAGCTACACTCGTTTTTACGAATAACGACACATACTGAAATATACAGTGTATATAGATATTTTTAGATTTGTATATTAAAGCTAATTGTACATTAATTTCATTACTTTTATGTAATTACATTTAAATGTTCTTCAATGAACGTGTTTCTGTTTCTTTAAAAAAATTTAAAGCTATATATTTAATATATTTTTTCCTTTTTTGTTTCTGCTCTTTACTTCAATAACTGTAATTTTGCTTTTCCTCTTATTTTTGCACGGTATCCAACGTATCTTATCTAATATTATTTCATTACGAAAATTATGTCAGGTGGACGTTCCATCTTAACTTCTATCCTGCAGCGTCTTGTATCCTCACTATAGACTTTGCCAGACTCCGCCTATGAGATTTTCCACTCAAAAACCATATCGTAAAACTCTCGAGCGACGGTATAATGAAGAGGCCAAGAGTCTCAAGACCCAAGAAAACTACGGGAGAACGACGGGATGAGATAGCACTACGAAGAAGTAGGAAGAAGAAGAACAGGGCAAGAACGAGAACGAGGGTCTGTTCCCTATGCGCTCTTTTATTTAGATATAATTGGAAGGACCGCGCAGAAAACAAAGGGCAGGGCCAGTTCATAGCGGCCTTGCCTTCGGGGGTTGGGGGTTGGGGGTTGGTTGGCTGCAGCCACAACATCAGAGACGGTCGCGGGAATCGCATTATGCGCGGCCCGCGAAATAAGTGAGAAAGAGCGGTAGACCCGGTTAACTTGATTCCTCCCTTGCTACGTCGACCTTCTGCCTTTCCGAGGCCAGCCTTCGCTTCTCTGTCACCCTCTCTCTCTCTCCCCCCTCTCTCTCTCTCTCTTTCTCTCTCTTTCTCTCTCACATCGCGTTTTCCTACGTTTCCTCGTCATCCTTGTTTCGCTTGTTTTGCGCACAAAATCCCGAGAGAGAAGGAAAACGACGAAGGGTCGGCTAACTCGACGTGCGGCTAGGCAACGTCGACGTTGATTGGATTTTATAGCTAATAAGAAAATTATATTCGAAATTGGGTAGGTAATCGTGCAGGGCGCATCTCGTGGGTTGCGCTCCCAGGCGCCTCTCTCTCTCTCTCTCTCTCTCTCTCTCTCTCTCTCTCTCTCTTTCTCTTTTTTGTGGTCGCTTTAATGATCGGTTCGAAGAGGTAGTTTTGCCTTCGGTAGGAAAATGGTAAGAAAAGGAAAACCGAATACGCTGGAAAATCTGGCTAATGTGGCATAAATATCGGTACGTTAATTGAAGATTGAAAAGAAAAAGTTTCATAACAAACGTCAAGAAAGTCTTACAAAGGTAATTTTTTTAAATCTTTCTGGGCAATCGTGTGCTTGATATATTTTTTCAAATTTATTATGTAAATTGCCACCAAGTAACAAAGAATCAATTTAATATCTTCATAAAATAAAGGACTAATTGTTCCGAGTTGAAATATATTCTTTAGTGACATAAATAAACAATATTTTTATTTATAATATCATACGTAGCTTTTATAATCTTTAACGTGACTTTGTACACAGTGCAGATAATCAAACTTGATCGCCGATACGTAAAAGGTGTTGACTACTATAATTATGCGTGCGTCAAATACCGTTTACTCACCGTGAATGTACAGCACGATTCACTTTTGAGGGATATGAGCTTTACCTGCAACACAAAAGAGACACTATATTATCAAAACATGTCGCGATATCTCGGGAAAAGACTCCTTGCCAAAGGAGTCATCATACGGACGCAAGGGATGTACAGCCATTTCGATCGCGAAGGGAGGATTATGCGGGACCGTAAAGCCACGCGACCGGAGACGCCCGGCAGGCGCGTCGCGCTGCCGGAGACGTTAGCTCTTCCGGCTTCCTAGGAATAACTAAGTTCTCAGGCGTGCACTCTCTCCCAGTGAACGCCTTGTATACTGAAGCAGCGACTCGGCGTACTCGGATCACAGGCCATTAAGTCTCAGGTTCACCGCAATAAGGACCGCGTTCCGCTCCGTGCCACGGGTAACCGCTATTACCGAACCAATGAGCCGCGTTTACCGATTCCGCCAGATTTTTCCCATTCCCGGAACTAGGAATTCGATGCGCTCTTGTCGGCACCTAACTAGCTACGATCGTCCCCTTAATCGTCCAAAAATATTGAAGATATTGACTAGTGATTACACTATTTTTCGTATCCATTTTAAAAATATTTTCGTCTAACTTATCCTATTGTTTTGGGGATGTAAATCTAAAATTACGTTTTTAAATGCAAAATATATTGAATATATGTACTTAGAAATATGAAAAAAGTTTCGAATTTTCTTAATGTTATTTTCATAATTTTAATTTTTCAATTTTTCCAACGTTCTTTTTCTTTAAGCAAAATTTCAAAAGTAGAGTAAATTAACTTACATTTTTCCAGAATTTTATGAGTTTTAAAACTAATCTTCCTTGTCAGTAAGAAAGATACAACAACCATATTGGTTTATATATCATGTAGTGCCGATGGAAATTTTTGCACGTTGTACAGCTGCTTGTTTTCGTGAAACTGGTATCGCGTTATCGATATCCGATACTCCGTTATTAAAGGTTCTGCCTCGTGCGCCACGCGATGTAACCCGCATTGAGCGCAAGAGTTACAATACGTATTAATCCAATTTAAACTCGTTTTAACGTAAATTGCCGTGTACTATTATCGTCGAGTATGTTTATAGCATCGAATCATACGCAAAGCGACTTATTCGATAATGATCGTGAGTGTACGTGCTGTTCAATTTTGCGACATTATTAAAAATTTTTCGGTATAATAAGCTTTACAACCTACAACGTTAATGCTCGTATATAATCTATGTAAACGTTGCACAAACGTTCTATGTATTACACATGGACATGAATAGCTCGTAACGGAAAGAATTTCAAAAAGAACTTCCCGAGCCGGTCACTTGAGATACAGGTCTAAGGTCACGATTCTCTTACAAGAGGGAATATAGCTCTCTCTCCAATTGTGTGGAGAAGATCGTCACTGAGGACTGTCATTGCTGTGTCGTTCTCGCAAGCACGAAATGGTCCGCGTGTGAGGTAGCGGTCGAGGGAGGACCGCGCGGGGGTTGGTCTCGGGGTATATTACCAGCGTTACGGTGGTAGCGACCCGGCTGTCGCTATAATCTGTTTATAAAACAATTTGCGGAGCAAGTGATGCGTGAGACGCAATATATCTGCAAACATTGTTAGCATCGGCTCGATGAGGATTGCGGAGGTAAGGGAGGAGGACAAGGTGGTGCTTGGTATAGTGATGGTGGTGGAGCGGGAGGACGATGTAGAAGTCGAGTGGTTGTCGTGCGGACCCTACCATCTTTCTGAGAACGACGAGAGACTCTCGCGCGGGGAGAATCGTCTCTCTTCTGTGATTCATCGTGATCTAATAACCGCGAGGACCGAAACACGTGCTCACTTGGACGTCGCTTTTTCCCCCTCGCGATTATCGCAACGATGCTATCATACTTCACGTTCCTACTTTGACGATCGTGAGGCGTCTGCAAAAAGTGACAGCGATGCCATGAGCTTGGTTTGTTTCGTAAGCTACCGGACGTTATATTTACTTATGTGAAGTTTTTAAATGATATTCTAATATAATTTTGCGTTATTTTTATTAATACGAAGTGGTAACATTTCCTAAATGTAAAACCGTAAACATTTTATCAAATATTTTATACAAAAATATATTCGTACGATAGGTATATATTTAATACTTCTACTTTTGCGTTTAAAATATTGGAGATCTCTTGTTATAAATTATCACAATAATATGACTTCAGGATCCGCTCCTCATCGCGACAGATGATCAATTTCTAATCTCGTCGGGAAACATGCTCGTTTGATATTTCATTTCGTCGAGCCAGCAATAGAGAAGTTACAGTCGCAAGAACTTGTCTATCTGGCCAGAACAAAAAGACGAACTTTTCTCGCGCCATAGGAGCGATCTGGCGATCGCTCGGTCCTCCTGCCTCAGTCCCGCGGCGAGAGTGCTGCGACTTACTTTCCTTTTCTGGTTTTCTCCATCCGACGAACTTTTCGAGCGAGAGCCATGTTTGAAACGTGCATTCCGTAATAAAAACGTTTCTTAGATTACTACGATGAACTTTTATGAGGTAAGATGCCAAATCGCGTTACGCGGTTTCGGATATGCCGCAATCGCGACAGAATCGAGATCGAGCAGAACAATGCTGTAGAAGATTTTTTCTTTATTTTAGTGAAGATTTCGTCATATTATTTAATGTAGAGAATCTAGTGTATTCATATAGCGATGCTGAAATTATATTTTACTCATATAAATTATAGGACCATTCTGATCAATCGCTCATGTGAGATGCGAAAAACTGATGCGAAAAACCGATGCGAAAAAATATTAATGAAAAATGTTTTGTTCTTTTGAATATCCGCGGGCTACATGCGTTGCGAATTAATAAATTATGTGCAAACCCCCCCTCCCCCCGATACTGACCACTTTTTCCAACGCATTTCGTTTCAATCTCCATATTCAGATAAATATTTTCGCCTAATTGTTAGTTAATAAGCCGTAAAGCATGGAAAAATTAATAATTTTCGTATAAACGGAACGTAATAATATCACCCGCTATAAATCACATTGCGGGGGAAAAAACGCCGAATGGCCGTTGGCTGATCTGGCGATGGAAGGATACCGTACGCAAATCGGGATCGCTGCAATTGTCACGATAAAACAATTCTACGAAATGCTCTTTAGATTAAAATGCGTGCAAAATGAGAAGCGCAAATTGCCGTATGAATTGTTGGCGTATTATCGAATGCGGCGCTCGTAAAAGTAATATTCGTATTTCAAAAATGAAGAATGACCGCGCAGCATAAAGAGCGCATTTTGCAAGCTCGTTACACGACCGGGCATAAATGCAAAAATCTCCGGTTACGCGTATGGTAATCGAGAACGCGTTCGCAGAATAATTCCCTTCTCCTCCACGGCGAATCCTTGCCGTCGATGTATACCCGCTGCGCGGAAAAAAGTCGATCTGCATACTCCATAGCGTCCGTCGGAAGGAAATCGCTCTGACGGTCGTCGATCGAGCATGACGAAGCGCCCGTACGATTTCCCGGCTCGATGGAAAAATCGTTACGATCGGCCTTCGTGACCGGCTTAATCGTAGCGACGACATAAAATGTAAAACGTGCCATGATACATGACGTTCTTCTTATCCTTCTTAGGGTCGATTCAGACACAGCCGTGCCGTATCCGTACCGTGCACGAAACAGAACATCAGACAAGGATACCTATTGTCTCCATCCTTGTCTAATTTTGTCTCCATCCTTGTCTGATGTTTCTGTTTCGTGCACGGTACGGATACGGCACGGCTGTGTTTGAATCGACCCTTATCCTTATCATTTCGGAGATGTTATAAACAATACGCGTATGTTTCACGATACTTTGTTGTTTTACTTTTTAAATGTTATTCTTAGGCCGGTATTCATAGTCAGATCTTATAATAAGATCGTCTTAAGTTTATCTTTAGATACTCCGTGTAGCCAATGAAACGAGTCGTACAGCATCCAAAGATATACACTTAAACGATCTTAAGTATAAGCTCTGACTATGAATACCGACCCTAATGTGTTAATTATGCTGTAGGCGCCGTTGAAATATCACTTTATTGTCTTCGTGGTTTTACATTTGGCGCACCGTGAATGGTGAAAATCGCTCTTCAAATATGTCTGTTTATTTTCGGGCATCTTACAGTAACTATTGTATTGTTCTGAAACGTGAGAATGTTCAATTTTCGGCGAGACGAACTTAGCTTCCGGGGCACGTGCATTTCCAACAATAGAAAGTTTACTTAAGTCTCTCAGCTGTCAGCATCCGCTGATTCGCGAAATCAACGAGACCCGCGCGCGTTTCCACCGTGTGCCTTGCCCGAAAATTCGTGCGAAGTGTTCGAATGTGTCCCGTTGTCTCTCCCCGGCCGTTGTATCGGCCGTTTATCAAATAGCTGCAGTTAATCCGGTTACGGGCGGTCGCGCAAGGCGGCGGAAGACAGCGGCGGGAGATCGCAAGAGGGAAAAGCGGGGCGGATAGCGCGGGGGTTCGCTGATTGCAGAGGGAGTAATGACGGGGCCCGAGGGGTGTGCAGTAGCCTGGAAGTAAGTAAAAATTTTAAATTTAGTTACACAGCTCTCGCGCGCGACCCCGACTCGGTCATCGTCGCCGAGGTTTATGCGAATGCCGCGAATGTATGGCGGAACGGGATGAGTCAGCGAGTCGATAATAGTGATGTGACTACGTAAACGCCAACGATAACGAAGACGTCGTATGTGAGACGAGAGCCTGGTAAAGCATCGTAAATATATCTTTCGCGTAAATATACATCTGAAACATCTGAAATAGAAAGTAATAGAGAACTTTGCTAAACGTATTATTCGCAAAATGCATAACAAGCGTGTAAATATTGCGCAAGTCTTTACTTTTTAGAATGTTTAAATATGTTAATATTCAAAAAAATAAAAAAAATGTATATTCTACGTTTTATATATTTAAACGGACTATATATATCCGAAGTAGTGCTCAGTCAGTGGGATAATATCACGAGGAGGCCGATGATCCGGGTGTTGTTCGTGTTCATCGGGAACGACGACGGTATCGGCGTCAGGAGGGTGGTTGCGAGCTTTAATAAGGGCTGCCGAATTTCACACTGACTTGGCGGAGCCGGGCCGGGAGAGAAGGTTTTTCGCGGCGACGAAACCACCCCCGAGCAGCGGCCCGGCGCGCGGAGGTCCGAAGGGACGCCCCGGGTAAAACCGAGGGCCGGCATGCAGGAAGCGAAAAGATTCGAAGGGGGGAACGGCGAGATGGAAGGGAGGCGTGCGGCTGATCGGCTCGAATAAAGTTTGGGTCGCGCGCTATCCGCGCGCGTGCCCGCTCACGCACACGCGCGTTTCGTATATACGGCAGGCGAGCTAAGCGATCGACAGCCGGATTATTGGAGTATTAGAACTTGTCTCATAACTCACGGACCTAATGGCCTCTGACCCGGCGATTCGGCGATACGCTGCGTATTGCCTTTGACGCGACGGAGGATATATGTCGGTCCGCCGCTCTGATGCACTTTGTCCGTCGCGCTTCTATTTTTTTCGCCTTGATATTTTTTCGGCAGCTCGAGGATAGACGACCGGGCAAATACTAGATTTGGATACTTCTAATACGTTTTCTACGCGAGCTTATTTTCAATCTTTTGCATTTTCGAGGCGCGTGAGCATAAATTTACATCAGTTTAGACTAAGATCGAAACTGAAGTTGTCTGATTTAATAGTATATAATATAAAGGTTGAATCGGCAAGGAATAATGTGAATATAATATACAAAAAATATATATACAAAAAATCTTACTATAATAATGTGTAAATTACTGGATTTTTGTCAGAACATGGCTTATATCAAGCATCGGAACGGAATCAAGATTACAAAAATCGGGGCGCAGAGCCGAGATTCGTCTCGCGAGGGACAGTTCGGTCAGGAAAGCGAACAGCTGCGATCACGCTAGCTCGCGCTCGAGAGAGCGCGTCAGGCGGACTCGCAACAGGATTGTTTTAATGCCATTTAAACTAATCGAATTAGAGAATGAACCGATGTGACGATACGGCACGATAAAAAAGAACGGCCGGGCGGACAGGGGGGACGCGGGGGACCGTGGTTGAGACTCGAATAGGCGAGGGAGTGGAAGGGAGACCGGGGTGGACGGATGGGCACGCAAAAGGGGCGCGTGGATGTGCAACAACAACCCCCCAGCCTCTTGCAAACTCCGCAGCTGCCAGGCGCAGCGCCCGCTCGACCGGAAGTAACGCGACTACTGCCTACAACACGTCTCCGTCTCGCTCTCCCGCTGTCTATCTCGCTGCTGCCACCCTCCTTCGCTCCGCGCGTGCTTTCTCCGTTTCTCTCTGTCATCTCTCTTTTCCTCTCGCTCATCATCACCCGCTGCCGACTCGCACACCCCTCCACTGTCATTTACATGCGTACACACTCGGGGGATGATGCGCATCTCCTTTCTCTCTCTCTCGCTTTCTCTCTTTTTCCTCTCGTCGCGGTTGACTCCGCGCGGGAACGCGTGCGGAGCGCGATTCGCATCAGGCGGAAGCGAATCGCGCGGTTCTCTTCCGCGTTATGAAACTGCCGAGGAGAAATGCGACGTCGCGACGCCCACGTCAACGCCGACTACGACGTCCCGACACGCTCGCTAACCGAAGAGATTGCGGCACGCTAAAATTTTTGACCGCATAAATTCTGGAAACTAAGTAAAGGTAGTTTCTTTATACTTTTTTATATTTGATAATTCTTTCTAAATCTTTTTAAACCGTATAAAGAACGGTCAGCGTTTTTTACACGATCACGTCGTTTTTAATCGATATATGACTTGACATGCATCTAAAATGGCAATATTTTAAAAGACACATTTTCTGTCCGCTTGTCCACGTTTGGTTCCTGCAGAACAAAACATATTCGTGTCGAATCGGATTTCTTCTAGATCAACAACTCCGCACGTGCTTATCGAATGCCTGCCGTCTGCGAAGACAACATGTCCGACATGCAATAATCATAAATCGTGCATCGTCACATTTCGTATATGAATGAATAAATGATAATTAACCGTACATGCGTGGGAGAAAAAGATAACCAAACAGTTATTTTAATATATTATTAACTATTAAAGATTCGCGTTATGCTGGTCTTTTACTTGGATATAATTAATTTATTACGCGTTTGTAATAAATAAATTAATACGCGCTATTATTTATCTACAATAATTAGCAATAACAATGCGTTCTCCGTTGTGAGAAAATTGATCGTTAAGCCTCAATGTGTTAACAAAACGTATCGAAACATTGCAACATTAACTGTCGCGTTGCAATGAGCACCACAATGTAATATGTGCACTTAAACGACAAATTAAATTGCGCCGAGACACCCCAGCGTATATCGGGTATGTAGCATGCCTGTTGCCTATTACAGGTTTCCCCTTTGTTCTCCCTCTTTACCTGTTCTCTTCGTCAGTAAATTACGCACACCCTCTTCTCTCATTAATGCATTCAAAAGCCACTTCAATACTACGTACTCATCTATTCGAAGGCATGATTATTCAATGATGTTATAATAAACGTAAATAAATCGTAAACAACTAAAAAATATTTCTTCTCAATATTATGTAATAATTAATGAGATAGTGTTCCGCATACAATGCAATCAATATAAAATTACGTTAATAAAATCACGATTTGTTAGGAATATTTAATACGGTATTACCATATAAAAATAATTTGCGGAAAAAAAAACAATTAAAATTACGACAATAACGAAGCAACGAATTAGGAATGAATTGCGTGTTTCTCTTGAAAATTTCCAAAGTATTTTCATCGTCAGATTTGTCCCGCCATAGCATAGAGGCAGAAAGACTCTAAAGTTCACTTGCGAAACAATTTTCAATTAAAAATTGTGACAATTAGCGAATTTCCACCGAATCACGCGGAATCTTAAAAGCCAAGATTCACGATGTCAATTTCGCGAGCGGGGAAAGGAGCCGGGAGAGGAAATGCCGAACGCAAAAGTATAAAAATCGCACGCGCGTAGTCGCGCCGCATGTCGCGTGTGGCATGCGGCCCGTGCGCGGTGCTGCGCATGGAACCTCGCGCCGATCCAACCCTCCATCAAGAGCATCGCGAGAACGACCGGTAGCAACCCTCCTATCGACGTCGCTCCGCCTCCTGCCACCACTCTCGTTGCACCCCGCGAGCCGTCTGGTGCGCATAGTCGCCTATGAGGTTGCAGCTCTCGTCGGTGCAACGCCATCGGGATCCGCATCCCTTTTCACTCTGTGCAACCCTTCAACGATGCGCCCGACTGTCTGTCCAACCGTTCGTCCATCCGCATCCCTCTCGACGATCTGCGTTCCGTCCCATCCATCTCAACCGCCGCGCCGCGGCAGATGCGAACTCGTCGTCTCCAAATCAACGATACTAACTTTTCGCGGATGCTCCTCTTCTCGCCCACTCTCCCCCCCCCCCCCTCTCTGTGGCTCAAAACTTTCAAGCTTCAAGCCTGTAGCTTCCATTTTTCTCCAGCAATACAGTGTTACTCGTTCCTTTGTTTACCAGGTCGTGAACGACACGACACACAAAACGTCGTTTATATTTATATTTAGATACACAGATGTGAAAATAAGAGAAAGAACATATCGAGACTCTCTTTCGTCTAGGTCGTTTGTCATTAAATGTCTAATCTTATTACGAAGAATTCGCTTATACTTATCATAATTTGAAATTGTTCTTTTCATATCATATTTAATTGACAGGTCATGAAAGGCTTAACTCGTGCCATAAACAATAATTCTTACTGTTAAATATTATCATTAACTGATTTTTTAGACTTATAATAGCATTAAACACTCAATTAAACATATGTATATATTTGAAAGAAAAATTTGCGCATAATATATTTCGAAATTAGATTTAAGCTAAAACAGAAACTTAATATAACATTTTTTCGAGTAAGTGCTGTTACAATTTATTTAAGACATTAAATCCACGCCAGAGAGAATACGCCATATTCAGCTGATTGTTCTTTTTTGTCCTTACAATTTTACGTGCCGCTATTCTTCATTCGAGAGATATTAAAACGAGTATTAAAAGTATTAATCTATATAGTTGAAGGATAAATCGACTCTCAATTAAATGACATAAAATATATTTTTATTAATCCATGTATTACTGGACAATACACTTTTACTGACAAATATAATTCTTCACAAGTTTTTGCTTTGATGCACAGGCAGCTGTACTGTTCTCATTCTATATATATATTGTTCATCAAATACATTATCAAATACATTACCAATACTCGAAGCTTCTCATGAATCAGTATTCACCCTAATGCAAATGCTGCGGAGATATTAATTTGCATATTGTTGAGGTATGTTTTTGAACTTTAGATTTACATCACAGATATTTGTTACACATCGGCAAAATATCTATTGCGGAGAAATTATTTTGGAAACTTATTATATGCAAAGATTTCATCATCAGATAATGTTTATCATAACTAATTTATTGAATTTATTTTAATCGAATAATTTTGCTTAAGTATATTAAAGTATTTTAGTTTTTTTTTTTATTTCTTAAATCATCAATTGCGTTGCAGCGATGTTACATTTAATAATTATAACATTCCTTTGCGTGTATTCAATTGACATAAATTACGCAAATGCAAATGAAGCAGACTTTACGTGAGCCAAAATCATAAATGCCGAGAAACTTGAATCTCCTTTTACATTATAATACGAAGAGAGTATGGATGATTCCATGACTCGCCCCTCATCCCGTTCTCCTCGCCCTGTTTCGTATCTTCGTCGTGATTCACGATGAAGAGGACACATCGACTTTAAACCTCGGGCAAACGGGCAACCTCCAGACCCTGCTACGAATCTCCTTTCATTAGTTGGAGTGGGAAACCATCCAGCCAGCCAACCAGCCAACCTACCTACCTGCCAACTAACCATACATCCAACCACCGCAACGACCTACCCACCGTCACCACTACTACTACCCGGTGGCGCGGCGTCATTGCGAACAAGCCGAAGCCTCCATGATCCACTCTCGTTCGTAGTGCCCGGCTCCTGATCTTGCGTGCGGTTGACTCGTTTTCAATGAATACAATGCCGCGGCAGATCATATCGAATATGAAAACGGGAAATCAACGAGTGCTTCAGCCGTCCTTGCTGCTTGACGCCACTGATCCGCGTTGGGATACCCGTCGATTCGGCGCTTTGTCGAATTAAGCAGAAACGATAGCCCGAAAGATGAAACGCGCGCGCGGGAGAAAAGGCATAAAGTATCCGCTCGAGTATTGGATTCGTTGAAGATTCCGACAATATGATGAGGCGCAATGAGCTCTCGATTTGATGAACGCACACCGAATTAGTGGACATATTTCTTTCGATGACATTTATAGAGAGACACGCTAGCTTGTTTCCCCGATCTCTTTGTATTGTAACTTTTTATGTCTGCGAAACTCGCGGATGACGGTCTTCTAAAAAAAAATAGTTGAACATATTTTCAAAGACGACACACCGGATCAATCTCACCAACATTGAGATTAACTCTAACTTCAGTAAACTGAATTAGTTCTTCCTCTTGTTGTCTATCTATTCTAAAAGATCTATTTCTAAAAGAGACAAAAGTACATATGTGTATCGGTCAGTAATGATTTACTTAGATTATGCCTTTTCTTTGTACCGCTCGCGAGGGGTTCGTATTGAATCCACTTCGTTAGGGGAAACCACTTCCCGTTGTTTCCAAAGCGCAAGCAAACTATGCACTTTATCCTCTGAACAACTACCAGTGCCTTTAACCCACTTACAGCCCCAACATGCCGTAGACAGATATTCCACAGCCCAAAGTCCGGTCGAGTCGATTAATCCGGGCCTAGATGATGCATCGTGTAATATTTAGCTCGATCGTGCGATGCAGAATTATGCGAACGTACGAGCGGATGCACATCCCACGTAGGCAAAGCGGTTTATCCGTAGTATGTGAAAAATATATATACACGTGAATAAAAAAATTCGATTAGCCAGAAGTGTATCGGATATCGGAATCCTCCGCATCATTTCACTACGTCTTCATACGTAACATGCATGTCATATATAAAACGCAGAAAGTTACAAGAAGAGCGTATTCTCGTAACATCGTGTCGATAGCAAAGGATGATAACCTCTTACGTCAGACTTCTCGGTATATATATAATTCTTTTTATTTCACTGTTATAGCAGCTAATTATATACTAGTAACATCGATCGAACGGTAATTAACAATGTTTAGTTTCGTTGATAGTTACATACATGCGCCGATTAAAACAAAATTCGCAGTTAAACGGAATGAAATGTACTCAATTTTGCCAGAATATTTTTTAGAGCTTATCACGCGAATGAGGGAAACGACATGATAAATAAGATACGCGTTAGTTTTGCGTTCTGTTCTGTAATTTCCATGGCTTGGGAAAAATTATCTCGCAAAATAATGGAGATGTTATGATACTAAGTGTTCTCTTCGTAGATGTTATACTCGAGATGATATTTTTATGTGGCGCAATAAGTCGTCGACTTTAAAAGTCGTCGAGCTGGAGACACGTCGTAGACGGCAAGGTCGTAATTAACTTCCCGCATTTTCTGACGGCGTGCGTCGCGATGACGGCGCAAAATACTCGGTCGAGAGGATCCATGATGCGCGCACTGGGCTGACCGAAGAACCCTCGATCTTTCGACTGCTCGTACGTAGGCACGCGAGTACGAGCAGAAGCGTGAAAAAGGAGGCAAAGGCTTCTTTTATTACCGCTCCTCGGCGTTGTCGCTGCCGCTGCCGACGCTGATGCTTCTGCTTGGCTCTTCAGCCCTCCCGGTGAGAGGGATCCCTCCCGGTAGTCGGTGCACAAAGCTTATTATGCCGGCTTGGCTCTCTTCGTCCAAGGAGCTCCGGGAACGTGCTCGCTCTGCCATGGTACAAGTTAAGTTGATGGCACTCGACGAACGGTATCCTTCCTGTCTACATCCCTGAATCGGCGGAATGCCTTTGCCCTGTGCGTCTCTGGCGCGCTTCTTCCTTCGCTCCTTTCACCCTCTGTTCTTCTATCCATCGACAATATGCGCTCTTCCATCTTTGATATGTCATAACAAATATATCAGATATAGATAATGAAATCCTTAAGTTATAAGTGCATATTCTAATCGGACGGCATGCTGTATTCACTAATAATCTTTTTTTAGATTTTGTTTAAGTTTCGTAATTTTAAGTGAGGATACAGAAACCGCGAAAATACGTCGGAAATCCACTCGGATATACCGATGTTGTACCGCGGAGCTCCGCGGCTCAACTGATCGCCGTCTACCTCGAAAAGCCTTATATAGGCTTCCCCGAATTTTGTGGTCCACTTAACTAGAAAACCTGGTGCTTATCCGACTCCGGAGCCGCTGCAAAATTACACGCTTCGGCTTATCAAGCCGTGAAACCGGTATTAAGCGTCAGACGAACGAACGCGCGGGAGCCGCTGCACGCGCGCGAGAGGAACCTTCGCCTGCCTTCGCCAAAGAGCCAGAATGCACCAGTAAGCTCGTTTCCTGGGGTCCCTGTGTGTAACTGTGTATAAGCATTTCGTTCACCTGACCGATCACCCAGACGATATACCGATCAGAACGTCCCGAACGACTTACAAGCGCCGGAGGGACCCACGTTCAATTTTGCAAACAAACTTCTGGTTCTGCAGCGACGTTGTTTGCGTTTATTGCTTAATGCAAATGAGAGAGACAGAGAGAGAGCAAGAGAGAGAGAGAGAGAGAGAGAGAGAGAGAGAGAGACATAGTAGATAAATGTAAAGCATTATAGAATACTGATAAAAAAAGTTTAAGCTCATGGAAGTTTGACTATAGTGGGAACCAGAGAACTGTGCGAAAATACCGTAAAAGTTTTATAACGTAGTTATGAATATATTATCTCAGTATGCACTTATTATTATTAGAGTAGAGGGTGATGTATTTAGAAAAGTACGTAGAAAATAATAATTCTAAAATTAAATATATATTTATGCCTTGAAGTATCGCCTAGTGCAGTAAAACGTTCGTTTTATGATGAAATGCAGCAACGTAACAAGTCGTGTAACTTTGTTGATAGTCTCGCCGTAATCAATCGCCGTAACGTGATATTATATAAAACGATGTCAGTGGATTGGACAATTCTATTAATTATTTAACCCGTATTTCATCAATCTCTCGAGTACTCGACGCCTGAGTGCTTTCGAATCAGCTGCTTTATGTCATATTGTAAAACGCCGTTAAATTGCGCAGCGTAATTGTACTCGGTAGATTAAATCAAACATTCCTCATTGATTCTAGACGAAATTGAAATCAAAATCCTATTAGGAATATGCGAGTAATTATGTTGTTATTCTCATGCAATTCTGTTTACTATTCCGTTGCACGCAAATTGCTCTTTTATTGCTATTATGTTCGGCGTTACCGTGACTTTGCAATCATTGATAGAAATTGCCTCTATATTGCATTGCTTCGATATCCGATCTTTTTTTATCTATCAAAATTGATTAATTAATCACTATTTGCAACATGGAGGATATCGGATCAAAGTAGTAGCAATCAAAATAATAACAAATGTGAGTCGAAAAAAATAGATGTGCAGTAAACAACATTTTTCATGTTCTAAAAACCAAAAGCGTTTGTCAGAATAGAAGTACTTAATCAAAAATTTGACTTTTTTGTAATATTTTTCATGATTTCATTGAAATGTAGAATTTACAATTTCATGTTATGAGAAAAATTATTTATCAAAAAACTCGCATTTATAAAAATTTATTTCTAAATGTTCTCTTAATAATATAATGGCGCGGTATGGTCGTTGTTTTATTCTTCGTTGATGAAACAAAGGCTGCAACTTCGCAGCTTCGAAACAAAAGAGCAATGGAGAAAGGAAAAGGAGACGGAGGAGAGAGCGATACTGAAGGAAAAAGGATGGTGATGGCAATAAGGCGGATGAGAAACCTGGATACAGAAACAGATGCTTGCATTCTTGTTGCCTGGCTTCACCCCCTTCAAGCCAACCCCTGCAATGACTGACAGCAGAGACACGGCTCCGAGTTCTCTCTTCGCGAAAGGTTTTTTTTTTCTGCCTAATCTCTGACAGTCAGTAAATGAAGCTCACGTCAAAATGTGAAGAGAGAGAACTCCTTTCGAGAGAGCATTTAATAACGAAGGTCTTTAAAGACTGATTATCATTATTATCAAGCTTGTAGAGATGTAGAAATGTCATTTGTTTCTCTGAAAAATTCTTTGTGAATTAACAACCAGAACGGATGTTTATTATACCAAAATTACATATCCCATACAAAACTTTTACGTTTACAAATCCTTTTTATAGCAATAAACGCGAGAGAAATGTATGAATTGGATGCGCTTGCCCACAAAATATCCGATGAGAAATTAATGATATTTCTACGTTGTCAAAGCTTTCAACGATAGCGATAATGACATAATTTTGCTGTCGGTATGACGTCGCGCTTCTTCCGCCCTTTTGGCATCCGTATTGTTCCGCGTCCAGCCTGCGAAATGACATACGATGTTCACGCATGCGTTAAAAATGGGGAGCAGGAGAGATATGCACGAACGGTGTAACCAGGGAACGTGCGAAATGACGGCTGTGGATTTCCGCAGAAACAATTTGGCGTCTAAGAAGAAATCCATGCTATTATTTTAACATCAGAGAACTCCATAACGCTTTCGAACGCATCTTAGTACCGATTGCTTTCAAGGTGGTTTTTTATTATTTTACATTTCTCTTAAAATTATTTGATTAAAATATATCACTTTGTTAATTTTTAAATGCAAAATGATCGACATATACAAGTGATTAGGAAAAATAGTCTCGTTCAATTGCAATTAAAACAATTGTATCGAATAAAGATTACTAGTTTATGTCAAGATTAGTTTAATAATAAATCTAATCGTGCGCTTCTCTTTGATCGAAGACCTAAGAGACCCATGATTTTTATAATCTCTTTTCTCGCGAAACGAATGCGTCTCTCAGTTGATTGGTGCCATGGAGACCGACGTGAGAATCGACTCCATGACGGCATCGATTTCAACTCCGGCGAACAATGCACGTGGCTACGAGTGCCCAGAAACGAGAAAAGCCCCTCACTCTCCCGCCGAAACTTCGTTCCACCCCCGTCGTAACCCCTGGCCGTCGCCGTCGTGTTTCCTCCGTGCATCCTACGGCGGTTGTGCGCGACGTCGGGTAAGTCAAGCGTTCCGCACACAATGGAAGCGGCTTAAACGGCAGTAATTATATTTGCGGGTGAGTGTCGGCTGGATAGCGAGGCTGCGGAGTCGACAATGAAAAGACGGCCGGAAAGTGTGTCGTCGATGACGTTGCTGACATTGTTTCTACAGATGCATCGAACGCCCTCGACGGTGGATGATACGAAAATCAGATTTTATTATGATGTCTCGATATCCTTTAAAAAATACGATATTTTCGACATATCCGAACAGTATTATGTAACGTTTGACGCGTGATACACACTGTGTTTGTAACGCAAACGTCGGGCATGCGACAGGGCAAGCGAATGTGGCTCACCCCCGCCTCGTTATTAATGGCAATACAAATCTCGAGAGTCATCGAGCGCTCTTCAATCTGAATGCCTTCTGCTCGTGACGTCACGCGGAACCGCGCGATTACTCTGCCGTTCTTGGACGCTTCTCTCTCTCTCACTCTCTCTCTCTCTCTCTCTCTCTCTCTCTCTCTTCCCGATCTCTTTCTCGTTTCGTGTTGTCAAGCGTTTCGACGTCCTTCGCCCCCTCGAGCTCTCGCCGTCGAGTTTGTTGTGTTTTTATTCCCGGTGAATGACTCAATCGGCTCGACTTTGAGACCGCGTAGCATAAGTACGCGTAGAGTCGCGCGTGCCCCCAATGGGAGAACCACTCGAGAGCGCGCGTATCACCCAGAGACCTTATACGCACGAGCCCGCGTCTCGCCGGAGCGCGAGGCCGGATAGGAAAGCGCAGACGGGAGAGAAAGAGACGAGGAACCTTCAATTAACTTCCCTGATTACATCGTGCCCACATGTGGTGGCACCACTCTTGAAGTCCGCGTCGCGTGCGCTCGGCTATACGGCTCTTAAATTATTTAATTGCACCGCGCGTTACTTCCCCACTACACACCATAGCTCTCTCGCCGCGCTTTCTTTGTGCCCGTCTCGTGCGTCGTTCAAACGGACTTTAAATCGCTGTCTGGACTTTAAATCGCCGGCCGAAATAAATAATAGGAATAAATTAATCGTTCAATGTCGATTGATATTATACACAATAAAAAATCGATGGATTTTTTAATTTTATATTACTCGTAAACAGAGGTCTGTAAGCTGCATAGCTGCAATGTTGTAATACTGAATAATCTCGTTGAAAGCTATTTTCTATTTTAGTCGCGAATTTTCGGAGGCGCTCTCATTCGACCCTTGACAATTTTTACGTAGGGCACAGTCATTCTCTGTCGTTGCGTCTATTAAATTCTACATTTGATTTTTGAAATGCCCTTTTCCACAGTTTACAAAATAAGTAATTTTTTAGCAACACCACTACTGCTGCGTCCAATACCTTTCTCTCTTTTTCTCTAAAAAAAATTATTACGTCACAACATAACGCAATAAACTAGCCAGAAATCTTTTTAAAAACATTGGAAAGCGCGACGCAAACTAAAGGACAGTATACTAGGAAAATTTGTTAACATAAGAAAACTGAAATGCAAAAAAATTATATCGCGGAAGTACAAATACTATAAATAATCAGCCATGTGCGCTGATTATTTATAGTATATTTGTAATTTCGTTACATTTCGACACTTCAGTTTTCTTATGTTATTTGATCATTATGATTATTTGGTCATTTACTGCTAGAATTATATTCCAATCATACATTATTAAAGGCACCGGCTATCATTAAAGCATGAGCCATCTTCCTCTTTTGATGAGGCGCGTCACCCGGTACACCGGAAGCGACAACGAGGAAGGACGTTGGCGATGTAAGCTTCGGCCTTTGGTGGGCGGGAACATCGGCTCTCTCTATTACCGTGAATCGAATGATAATGAGATTGTTTGACGGCGTCGGGTGTGCGCCTCGCCGGGCCTTCTCTCTCTCTCTCTCTCTCTCTCTCTACGGTCATCGCCGGGGGCTACTATTCTCGAACTATTCGGCGCGCGTAGTATACACTCCTACAGCTTCCTGCCACTCTCTCTCTACGTGCACCTATGCATGTAGGCATATACAAACGCACACCGAAACCACGGACTATAATGCAAGCGCCAGCGGTGCATCGGGCGTCAGTAACGAGATGCAGGAAGTGCGGGCGAGGGTGGTCCACCCATGCGGTGCACGGTTGAGAGAGAGCGTGATGAAAGTGGAATGGAAATACAGAGGGAGAGAGGTAGAAAAGAGAAACAGAGGAAAAAGAGGATGTGCGAGAGAGAATTAGAATATAGGGAAGAAAAGGGAATAAAAGTGAAGAAAGTAAAAAAAGATCAAATCGAGAATCGAGAGAGTAACAAAAAAGAGAACTGGAGAAAAAAGAAGAGAGAGAGGAGAGAGAGAGAAAGAGAGAAAGAAAGAGAGAGAGAGACATACATACGAGAACAGTGCAGGACTGATACGAGCTTCGGCGTCCACCCTCTTCCCTGAGGGTATGAGACCGAGGGATGAGGTCGAGGGCACTGATATCCGCCCAAATGACTGCCACGTAATCACCAGCTAATTATCCGATAGATACCCGGGAGCTTCCTCTCTGTTTCTCTCTCTCCCCCTTCCTCCCTTCCTACCTCCCTCCCTTCTCATCTCATGGTCTCTTCATCTCAGTATCGGCTGCAGCCGTTGCGAGACAGCGCGGTGAATTGCCAAAGGGAGGATGAAACGAGGAGCGAAACGAAGAGGAATACTGCCAATATGGCGTATGCAGGTGGCCGCCACACGGAAAGCGCAATTCCTGCGTCAGGCCTAACGGCGAGTGTCAATATCGGTGATGATGACAGCTTTAACATGCGTTAAACACATATCTAAAATATCAAATGAAAAGTTTATCATCTTGTTTTATTTGTAACTAATAATACGTAAATAATACGTAAAAATGTGTGTATAAAAGCTCGATTCGATCATTTTTGCTTCTCAAATATATTGGGAAAATTTTGCAAAATAACGGTTTGGAACATATACCTAGAAGTAATTATCTAACAATATTTCAGGAATTAATCTTAATGATCAAGTAATCATAATCAGATTCGTAACAAAGCGTTACTAGAACGTTTGTAACACGTTTTCATCGTTGAGTTACCGCTTGCCTATATTGCTTCATTAATGAAAACAAGGTCAGTAACCACTCTCCAGGGACCTCTATGACGGACAGCTAATACGTGCAAACTAAATAGCAAAGCGATCCTAAATCCATCACCGAACATGTATGCATACACCGCGCTGTTAGTATCAAACATCGATGGTTTAATTAATTAAATTAAAATTAATATTCGATTCTATATAATTTTATTGAAAGATATACAATACGATTTTATTAATCTTTTAGTTGTCAAGAAAATTTGATAAACAATATTTTAATTTAATCTAATTTAATTTTTAATTTGATATCTTATTTGAAGTCTATATTATGTTTTAGCTGTTCCTTATTATCTATACTATTTACATTCTTAGGATAATTAAAAGACTTCTTATCTTTTCTTCTAGGTATGTGATAAATTACTGGCACCGTTCTATAAGGTCTTAGATGTATCCGTGCTTTATCCAGGTACGAGAATGCCTCGGGTGGAACATACCCAGACTCTAAAGGCCGGTTTTCACACGCAATGATTGATGGCGCCAGGCCGCGCCAGTCGACTAACGCCAGTAAAAATGCAAGTGTAAACACTTGATACAAACTGGCGCTAGTAATGTGGCGTTTACTGGCGGTTATTGGCCAAAGCATATAACCTCAAATTTGGAGGTTATATGCTTGCTGTCATTTACTGTGTGTTTAATAAATGTTAAATATTTTCCATAGTATACGCCAATCACTGTGTAAATACTTGTGAGTTTGCTAGTCGGTTCTGGCGCCAATGAATGCCAGTCAGTTGGCGCCACTAATCATTGCGTGTGAAAACCGGCCTTAACGTTCTTTCTATGTAATTATCGTCAGGGAATGGCGTAGGAAATATAAGACTATTCTCTGTAATCAATGCAGCTTTTGCAAAATAGTTTCTTGTGAGTTTTAATATAAAATTATCGCATCTCGAAATATTAGCCAAATTGTATATGATTTTTTTCAAGTACTTTTTATAATTGGATTTAGGCGATCTGTATTTACCGAGGCATGCTCTTAAACATTTTCTTTCAAACACTCTAAAACTGTTCCATTTGCGAGGCATTCATGTTGTACCATAATTGGCAACCATATGTTGAAGGAAAACCGATCGGGCTTGCCGGGCCCGTTCGATTCGCACGCGGTCGAAAGTCGGGCGCAGTTCGACGCGTTCTTTCGATTCCGCGCTTGAGATGCGGAATAATTAGTTAACGGTATATACGTACCGTAGGGTGTATGTACATACATCCGTGCGTACTCGTGTCGTGTGTGCGTCGCGTCGCGTCCCGTCCCCGTTGTGTGCACAACCGTGTGCCGCATCTCTTAGATAACATCTAGATCCCGTCCTAAGCCTGACTGACGTTTCTGCAGGCGCGTCCCCGAGTGTCCTCGTCGTCGAGGACCACTCTTTGCCGATCCCGTAGATCCCGGCGGATGTTTTCTCGCCGAACGCCCTCCCCTGCATCTCTCAGCAATCTCGTTCGCGAGTAAGGTCATCTTCCATTCTCTCTTTCTCCCCTCTCCCCCCTCTTCTTTCTTACGTGTGCACGGTGAAAAACATAATTCGGCCTTTTTTCGGCCACGTGGCAGCGCGACACAATGCCGATTCATCGCGGTGACACGTAACAAATCTGGCCACGTATCGTTTGTCTCGGAGTTTGTACAAGCATTTGTCACGCTCGGGCGGGAGATATACACGCGTCGTCGCTATTAAAAGGATACATCCAAAGAGTTACTCCGGCGCGTAATTGCTTTTTCCATTGTATTTATATGTGACATAATAATTCTTTAACCATATCAAGTAAGATGCCTTGACAATGACGTTGCGAAAAATCGGTTCTTTCGGAAACTTTATAAAAGGGCAATTCGAAAATCGAATATAGAATTTCATGGAGTTAACGGCAAAGAGAGAAACGATGTATCCTACATAAATATTGTCACAGAGACCGAATAGTATTGCCTCCGGGGAACTTGCGACTAAAATAGGGATTTGTACAAAGTAACTTTTGATGAGGTTTTTGAACGTTACAACTATTGTTACAGACTTCCGTCTTGATTGCAAACATTAAACGCATCTGCCTTTCTACTTCCTGCTGAATATATTTGTCCAAGGTGTATATGTTCCCAATATTACCAATTTATTATCTATTAAAGAAAATAAACAATATAAATAGAACTATGTGTAACTGATTGTCTCTGCATATTTAAATGAGGACTAGCTGATTAAAAGATGCTAACACGAGTAATTATTTTCGATTCTGACATTATGCTCATTTTCGAATGACCCATAGTTTACGTACGCGTTTTTTTCTTTTATCAGCGAATAGCCTGTTCCGTCAGCGGGCGAGATAAACGAGAAGAAAGCGAGAGATCGAGAGAGAGAGAGCGCGTGGCCGGGCGCGGCGGTCTGATAGGAAAAATACGGTCGCTCGTTCGAGTGAAGTATTTCAATGAATATGAAAGTGACGGGCGCGTAATCCGGGGCAAATTTATCTGACCTCCTGGATATATCTCCCTCGCGTTGACCTGGGACCACTATGGCGCGGTGGGGCAGGCGGCAGGCGGACAGAGGGGCCCGAGCCCTTCTCGCAGCAGATAACGTATCGCGGGCTCGCGCCACCGTCGAGGACCCCATTCGTTTTATCCGCCGCCACTGCGTATATTACGCCTTGCCGCGGATCCGTAAGGATTGACATATAACTCGTGCCCGATGACCTTTTTACGCTCCATCGAAGCAGGCGGGTGGTCGGGCAAGGCCGCGACGGGCGCGTTAATTAATTTGCACGACTCACGTTCTCTCTCGTTTCGCTTCCCGGGCTCTCCGCTTTCCGCTCGTCTTTCGGGGAACTTTCGGGGCAGTGACTCGTATGACACGCTCGTAAGCGCCGACATTTTTTCACGTTAGTCAAGCAATAATGCCCGACAACTCTTGAACTTTATCACGCAGGAAAAATTAATGCGTTAATATTGATGCTAAATGTATTGCAATTATTGAACACGTTATTTTGATTACGAACATTGATCGTAATCAAAACACGTTCTAACACTATTATTAAACATTTTTTGATTCGATGGAATAACTGGGATTATCTACGCTCTTTCTAAAATAATTTGTAATGTAATATTTTAGAAAATCTTAAAATATTTCAAAAGCAAAATATAAATTATACTTAATTAGAAAAAAGACTATTTATGTCGGGTTGGGTGTTGGTAATATAATAATATATAATATTGTGTACATTTCATATACTCTTTCCTTTTCTTCAATTGATTGTATATTATAACGGTCCTATTCTATTTATTATTGAAAAATATAAAATATGTATGACTTGAACAATTAAAACAAAAATCCTAATTAATGTGATATAATTGCTTTCCATTTACACTCAAGTGATCTGAGTCACTCAATTATGTGAGTATTTTATACTTAGGTAAGATATATCATTTTGTATTTGCCTGCTTATTTTGGTGACAAAACTATCGTATAATAATACAGGTCCATAGTCTCACTTTTAATGTGAGTTTATTATATTTATTAAAGCACATGGTCTCGATTGTGGATAAAAACTTAGTTGAATTTCACTCGCCAGTATGCAAAAAGAACGTGCATTTAACTGAGTTATGACGTCACAAGTGAGAATTATCTGAGTTTCGATGTAAATGGAAAGCAACTAATATTTTAGGATCCAAGGATTCAATGGCATTGTGGTCGAAACGGCGAAATGATTGATGGAACAGCGAGGCGATGGCATTTTCTCGAAATTGGATCGCTTTCAGGAAGGAAGGAGCAAGGATATGGGATCAAAACAGGGAGAGAGTCACGATTTGTCGAAAGAATAGGCCTGTCGACGGAGCAGAGCGCGATCTCGTCACCGAAATCGACGATTTGCTCTTGCCAGGCACGTCGTCCTTCGCGGATCCAGGATTTTCGGGATTCCCCCGACCCCCGAGTTGCGCATCGAAGCCGTCACGCGCTTGTTTGCACACACCTGCGTATACATATAACAACGTCACGCACACACCGCGCGTTCGTTTATTTCTTTTGTTCCGCCCCGTAGCCAGGGGTGCTTGCTCGTGAGCGCGGGGGTGGTTCCGACAGCCGGAGAGAGAGAGAGACGTGTCAGATCGCGGTGATAAGCGGGACGAAAGTCAAGGATGTGGAACGCGCGCTGTAATATCACTGGATTCGTTACGAAAACGATTTGTCATATCGAAATCCCGCAAATTATATCGCCATGCGCCCTTATTTCGACTATACGAACTCCTTTTTCTTTATATTACGCGATAATGACATGGAAATATTCCCGAGGAAATGCTCCAAGGATTTTCTCGCTTTTTTTCTTTTCAGAATTATTGTTTGATATTTTCTCGTTTTCTTTTATTTTCGTATCGAATATTCCCATAATTTTCTAAGATTTTTGCATTATTATACGTACTTCGCTGGTTCGATAGTAATATTTTAAAATAATATTTCTAAAGTTCAGCTTGGCGCAATTGTTGTATAGCCCAAGAAAATCCCAAGAGTTTTGTTTTTACTACTGCAGTTTGTAATTGCGTTCCCGATGAAAGCCACGGGAAAGTTCCGCTGTCTCAGGTGTCAAGACTTGGGTGCGGACTAACTTTCTGAAGACGTAGCCGGCTTGCCAATTGATTCTCAGCACTTTCTCGACAAATTTTAACGACGGAACTTCCGGGCTTCCTATTATTTTGCTGCGTTTCACCGGTACGATTTTAGGTTTGTTTGGGAAGATAATAGGCAAGCCTGCCCGCCGCGCTGCCATGGCAAGAGAGGCCCGCATCGTATAACAATTTACTGGCTAATCGAAAAACTTTGTTAAGACTGTGAAACTTGGTTAATTAGCATCTTTACCGAACTGCCTGCTTACCTTGCGGACCGGTTCCGTCGGTCGGAAAAGGAAGGAAGAAATTATACAAAGTACAAGCTGCATTATCGATTCCGCGACTAACAATGCCAATTTCACTCGGAAGAAGTTAGGGTCTCGCCCGTAGCGCGACTATTATTCTCTAAAGAATAAACGTCGTCCTAGCTGTTCATCAGCAAGAATCGTAAATGAATTTCCTTAATACACAACAACTAAATTTAGCGAGAGACAATGGGGTAATCGAATAGATCAACGTTTAAATGAATCAACTCAATCAGATTTGAAGTAGGTCAGTTAGGAGAAGATCAGAAGAGGAGCTGGTCTAAAGGCTCAAATGAAAACACGCAACGATGTTCCGCAAAGTATCTGTTTTATTTTCTTCAAGGCGTTATAGATATCCAGGGAATAATCTCTTTCTCATATATATATATCATTCTAGTAAACATGAACAATAATAAATATAATGTATACAAGAACGTAGGGGGGAGGGGCAGTTTGCGTCTAATCAGGCTGCTCGGTATAAAATAGCGCATTTATTATATGGCATTCTCGGCAACAGTTCCATACGGATTTGTTCCTTTTTGATTTCAAAAGACACCGACCGTACGTGTGTCTTTTTCTCTCTCCCTCTCTATCTCTCTCTCTCTCGCTCTCATTCTCGCTCTCTCTTTCTCTATATATTTGAGTACGTACTTACACTCGACCGCACAAATCCTGTCCTCGACTCGTCGCCGGACTTCTCGAGTGTGTGCGCGCGCGCGCAAGATCGTAAAGCGTACATAAATATTCATAGCGCGAAGTTTTCCCGACGAATACCCTATTCACCCTTGTCCGCCGGTGTCTGAGAGTCTGCGACTTCGCCGGGTCCCCGACGTCGAGGAGCACCGACGACGACGTCGTGTCGGTTTTCGCATATCGCACGGTCCTACGATTAGCGAATACATTACTCCTCTTTATTGTTCAACCGCGAATCTTCAGAATACACAACGATCAAGCCACTATTCCCTGCCACATCATATAGTCGGAAATATTCCGAGATCGATCATTGTTTAGCGCTTTGACACCTACGAAGGGGAAGGTAGGAATGTGATGTGGTCGTTATACATGTATATTTGATCTCTGATATTAGATGTTGAAAATTTTATCTGCGCGTTTTTCCGTGATAAAAATACAAATTATATATATATATAATTCAATAGATATCGTATACTTATATCAAAAAATCGTATATGCTTATATGTAAAATGGAAATTATTTTAATATTTCACACGCGTAAGCTGATCCCACTTTATCACACATCCCCACTTTCCTCTACCAATTGCAGCGTATCGTGAAATCACGATAATGATGTTCCCCGTGGTATATACAAATAGTATAGAATTTTTCGTCCTGTTTCCAAACGGTAGCGAATTATGCCCATTAAAAGGCGAGAAAAATCTATCGCCTCTACGCTAAGAATCGACCGCTTCAGCGATACGCGACATAAATGCAATTACATCGTCTTTTTTTTGTAAAAGTATTTAGCGTAAACTCACGCTCGCGTTATTGCCAAAATCTCGAGCAAATGATGATTGCGCCATAACCACAAATGCTGTCGAATGCCATTGCGTAACGATAAACAGATGACTCGTGGAAAAACTTAGGTATTATTTCCTTCAATGGCGCGCGGCGTGACGGATAGGATAGTGATCTTTGCTGCCTCTACTTCTCTAACAGATATATCTTCCGTATAACTATCGACTATCTATCAGCCCTTTCGCGCAAGTGTTACAACTACTCGTGAAGTTCGAACACTCCGTATACACACGTGTTGACAGATTGCGCAATGCGCACTACAATACGGATTGTTCCCATAAAAATGATTTGAGATAATTGAGCTAAAAGAAGTGAGATTTAACATGGTTCTTCGTCTCTTTTTGATTCTGTGCCCAAACAGAGAGAGAGAAATCGTTCGAATTTCAGTTAACTTGAACTAATATTTATGAGAGTATCGCTGTGTATGAGATAGAAAAAGCAGAGTTATATCCAATTTTTTTTTTTTTAATATCATTCGCGCTACATTCGGAAAAGCGTGACCGTTCGATACCAGATTCGTCTACTCTTCCGTTCCAGCGATCACGGCATTTCGCGCCGTGACATTTTAACTTTTAAATCGCTTCTGGTTCGCTTATTTTACATTTATTCTTGCTATATACACTTCTACATATGCGTATATATGTGAAGATTCATTTTTCCACATTTCGTTCTTCTGGCCCAATTATTCGTCTACTTTCGAAAAGGATTCAATTTTATATCATCTCGGCATTCCTTTAATGCAATCTTGAATGTATTTAGAAGATACAAGCCGTACAACACACTTGATCTCTTGAACGAGAATTTCTATCGAAGATCAGAAATTTACACAGTATAGCTTAGCACTATAATAGAGAATGGCGCTAATAAAAAGTCATTTCAATGTATATGCGCAACGATTTAAGTGATACAGATAGGTAGATCATGTTTTTGTCTTACGCAAGCGACAGATACATTCCTTTTTCGTAGATATCAATTTAAAATTAGTAATACGATCGTTATAGCTGACTAAATTATTATTGCACAAAGAGCTGAAACGTAACAATTATTAAGAGTAATTAACGTTAATTAGCAAATATAATTATTTTTTTCGGCAGTGAAAAATATTTTTAACTTGGCACCTGCTACCAGCCTTGTTGCAAAAATGGATAGTCGCGTTCGAGGCGAATCTGCGCGCATATCTTTTCGAGTCTCCGACTTTGTGGATGGATTTGAAATCGAAAATCTACGTAATCACGATCTGAAGTAGAATCGACGAAAATAGTTGCGAGATACCTAACCAGCTAACGAACAGCAGTACGTTACATTAATGAAGAATACGAATACGATTCTTAAAAGCGCTAAATTCTCCGCCTTTCCATCTATGTTTTATATACATTTGAAAAGTGTAGAAGATCAATATATATCGCTGGGATCGGATGTGGAGTGTAACGAAACCGATGAGACGTGGCTTTTTAAAGTGTTGACGGCGTCAGGGATTACGTGAAAATACGAACTCAACGAAATTATAACCGGTCTCAAACTTTATATCGATCGAAATTATTCGACGCGCCCGATACGGAGCGCCAGAGACGAGAGTACATATGTTTGCAATTACCTAAGCTAGTTAATAATTAACCGCGCACTCACCCGGCGATAACGCGCCGTCAACTATGCGGATGCAAATTGCGATTTTCAGCCGGCCGCATTACACGAGCGGAGAACGGCCAAAAGAAAAAGTTAGCGTTCGCACGTAAAAACATGTATCTGTTTCGAGGAATGCCGCTCTTTTTTCGCTGCATCTTTGTACGCGCATTACTCCACACACATTCATCTCGCTTCACGAGCCCTTTACTGGCGCAGGTACGCGGATTAATACCGGGGAATATATCATTTTTCGGAATTAATAACTTTTCCGGGACTAGAGATCAACTCGTATAGAGAGTTCGTATATTAAAAAGTACAGAAGTTTCGTGCTCCGAAATATTAACTCCCGGCTTTAATATCCTTGCTTGCGCGAAAATCAGGAACAGTTGCATTTCACGTGTAACGATCCGCGAAATGCATCCAACTATATGGCCTTAAAAGCGCACGAATTCGCGCTCGCGACCGAAACGAAGGTAATATCGACAACTGTACACAGATTTTTTTTCTATTTACCATACAAAGAACTGCGGATACGCTACCACCGGAATCAGTTTACAGCGATTCGCATTTACGCATGTAATTAAACCGCCATTGTCAAAATCTGTATTGTATAATCCGCATTTTTGAATGGTCGGCCTTATTACACATAAAATAACAACGTTGTAACAAAAAAAATCATGTTTTTATTGCCAGCCTTCAATGAGTAATAACAAAAAATATACAGAAATAATAAGTTCATAAATTATGATGTCATGATATAATTTTAGAGAATGCCGTTCTTGCGATACTATTTATTTATCTAAAGCTCTATTCAAGAGAATATAAATACATATTAGCGAATTGCACTGTTACGAGGACCTTTGTGGAATTAACCGACGACGGTGTCAAAACGCATTTGCTATGCAAATTTGATTGGAGTAAAGCAAACGAAACTCTCAACGTTTATAGGATTGACGTGCATGCGATAAATACATTCGATTATGTAATTACACACGACACCACGTCCATACAAAATTAATAAACTTGACAAAAATAGCGGTGCTGTTAATAATAATTCTAGCGTTAATTCCGTTAAAATTATACAACATTATACAAAATTATGCATTTATGAAAACATAACTTTATATAAATCATAAGAAATTGTATTCCTAATAACGAATTATATTAAAGAACAATCGATATGCTACGGTAATCGTCAAATATACAAATCACAATGATAAAGGGATCACTCCACAATCTCTTTGGTATATCAATGGAAGAAACTGATTCGCGGTGGTCCGTGTAATTTCTATATATACAATGTATATATGTACACATTCTAAAAATCGTATATAATACCAACAGCATAAATCTTATACTGTTATCGCGGTACCAACGGGCACCAAGGTTTAAACTCCATACCTTTGTGATAAAGCGCAGTGGCGAGGCACTGCCTTTAATATCCCAACGGTAATCCGTAACGAGCAAAATGTTTTCGCTTGTTCTTGCTTGGTCCGTGAATCTTTGTGTGCTATTTTGCGTTTTACATCTTTTAAAACCCATCGTGATACCAGAAGTGATCAATATCGATCGGATTGATCCCATTGTCTCGGCGAGCTTGTCTTCCAGACAGATATAATTACGCGTATATAAAAGAAAGGACGATACGAGGAGTAAATCACCGTCCAAATGTATATACTTACACTATATATTAATTTTGTAATTTTTAAGTATTAAACAGCAGTCTACTAATACATTTTTTATTTATATTGGCCGGTGGTTTACCTCTCATAATTACCCAGAAATGTGCGTTTGTCAGTCATATAAGTGTATAAGTATTATATCCAAAAATGGAAAAGGGAAGTTATTGTTCTCTGCTTCCTGCCATGTATTTTCCTGAAAGACAAACAGCGAGATCAAATCGAGAGTGTATACACGATGGGCTCACGCATTGGCACTATTTTCAATTGCTTGCGCGTTTCCGTTGCACGAATTCGCAGGCGAACAAATCGATGGAATTTGCTCGCTGCTGTGAAACAAAAAAACACCATCTCGTGCGGTCACATCAGTGACGAAATTATCTTCTACGTGTTACGTACCTGCTTCTCACCTCCTCGTTTTCTACACGATATATTTTAAATGGTACCTGTCGACATCGATAGAACATGCTCCCTACCGATACTACTCACTAAACATAGCTGCTAAACATGAATACATCAAATGCGTAGAATACTTAGTTACATTATCGCGGTGAAGGAAAATTCCGCCGTCGATGTCCATGGCTGTTCCGTAGATATCTTATAATCAATTAATGCATAATGGACTACGTTGTAAATGCGATAAATACAAAGTGTGCGTACTATTGAGGTGGCGATGATGGTGTATCGTTTTGGCAGTTTGTCAGTTTTTTCTTCCCTCGCGAGGGCTCGATAAATTCTGTTTAATTTTCTGTCTTTTTGCATAACACATTTCTCGCACATATATAAGTGTGTGTCTGTGTGTATGTATATTATGTATATGCATATTTATATTTTATACTTCTTTGGTTTAGATGAGAGAACATACGAAGAGAGGACGTGTCTAAGTCTACATAAAGTTTCGTTTCGCTGTAGCTTCTTCCCTCTATACGTCGTCGATTGTACGAGATAGATATATATATCGTTAAACTACCTAAACAGGTAGTCTTGCAAGATAGCTACCTCAGGTCCTTTAGGCCCGCTCGTAGTAAAAATGGAACAATATCCACGCGTTATCCACGCGCACGCTGTTATCAATATATAATGCCATGATGTCGGACTTATGTGAACTGATCAACTTCGATTCTCTCTTCTATATATCATAGATTTCTAATTACATCATAGACGGAAAAGAAAAAGACATTTAACAATGCTTTTTCTTAAAATAGAGATGATGTATAGTGGATACTCTGAGTTGCGATGAATCGCGACACGTTTTTCTTTCTTATTTCCTGCTTTTCAACGGGTAGCATTCGAGTATCAAATAAAATTCGATAGATATTCGATGCTGCGTTCGCACAAATCCTTGTCCGCGAGGTTCTCGCCGGGTAAATATATTAAAATTCTTCTCTCTTTCGATCTAGTTTTTTTTTTCTTTCTATATTATACATTACACTAAAATCGCGAAATATAAAACGAGGCGAGATAAGGACTCTCAGTCTTGGAGAATAAAATGTCGAGGAAACGGTGGCAACTCGAAATCGGAACTTGGGAACGGGGGGAGGGATGAAAAATCACGAAGAGAGCACGGGCGCAGCGGGAGGGGGGGAACACGGAACGGATTCGTTGGTCGCCGTTAACGTTTACGAGGGATCGATATTGAGCATTGGTGCGCTTATTAGCGCCGTCGCACCTTTTCTTTCGCGTCCCTTCCTTTCCCGTGATCCGATGGCGAATGTCAACGTGTTCTATGCCACAAAAATAGCATGCTTTCAAGAGACAAATAAACGCCCGACGCACGTGTATCGGGCGAAAAATCGAAACCGCCGAGCCTATCCGCGACAGATTAAAGCTGCACATTGAAAATTACACATCCAACATTATTGTAGCGATTTTTACGCCTCGCTAAAATAATGTCGCGGTAAGCGTATCCACGCTCGCTCCCGTTACATCGTTAATGACGTAATAATACTGTTTACTTTAACGACGCGTCCTAAGGAAGAAAGATCTAACGCGATTCATTGTGTCCGCCGGAAGTGCGCGCAGTGTACGATCGCTTACTTGTCTCGATGAATCACCTCGGCCAATGCGCGTCTCGCATGGCATTCAAGATCAAGATCACAGCGTCATTATTGTAAAATCAGTCGAATGTCAATCTGAAGGTGCGGAACGTAAGCGAGGAACGGCGATGTTACTTACCTTCGTCGTTCTCGAGGCCATACATATACCATTCGTCATCCCATAATACCGAAATTCCATAAAAGCTTGTGCTTTCCGGCGGTGAATGTACATACACGAGTGCCGCCCCATCGAAAATACATACGCCATATTAGCGTAATGACCAAATCCAGTCGCACAAAAAGACATAATAAAAGACATTCGCTCCTTCTTACGCGTCAAGGAACTATACTTAGTTATGGTAATCGCATAATTCCGATTAATACCTTCAATCAATCGAGAGAATATTGTTTGCATTTTTTGCAATCGCGATTAATCTCAAAATCGCGAGAGACGCGTATATACACGATGCTTCGCTTAATTCTTTATGCAAACTTTGCGAGTAATAACGAAATATTGCCATCGTTATAATCGAAAATCGTTATAACAGTCAATGTCTATGACGCTAGAAGATCTCTGTCATTCGTGTCGATGTGAAGGCGACGCGTTTCAATCAATATCGAACGCCACACAATCATGTATCGCGATGTATCATGCATTTTGACTCAATATATACAGCTTATAGCTCCTCGGAGAGCGCGATCGGAGCTCTGGAACCGGGCTTCATGTCCTTCACTCCGATACCGATGTCGTCCACCGGCGCCGGTGCTAACTTCAATTGATTACCGTTTACCTTGATGTCGTTGACGGAATGAGAACGGCCGTGGGTGACCAAAGGCTTAGTGGTCTGATTAGCGGTGCTGTTCAAGTTAGAGCTGGTGATCGAGTTCGCGCTGGGGGTCGAGGCGGAATTCGAGCTGGGATTGCAGTTCGCGGCGGTGGTCGTCGTCGAGCTCGAACTGGAGTTGGAGTTACTGTCCTGAGTCGGATTTGGATTAACGGTATGGAGATTTGGATTGGGTATGGACTTCGATCTCGATTTCATCTTGGGATTCGCGCACGACGTGGAATTGAGAATCATGGTATGATCCGTGTCACGACCGGCGGGATCGGACGTGGAGTCGGGAGACACGGACATTTTGGCGGGCGTCGTTGACTTTGACGATCCAGCGAGCGTTGCTAGTTGATTGGCGGATTGGGACCGAATAGCGTGGCCGCCGAGCTTGTCCTTCAATGCCATTTGATAAGCTACCTCGAAAGCCTGACCCAGAGTCAGAATGACTTCTGTCGCTTGATCCTGTAACGGAATGACGGAGCTTCGTACGTCCGAGCGTCAAGTAAAATCGTAGGCAATTGTATGCGGACAAGATATGCAAAAAGTTTAAGCGGTTTTTCCCTTAGTTCTTGATAAAATAGATATTTACCATCGTTGGCACGCAAAATACGTGACAAAAGTGCGTGCGACTGGCGTGGTCCTTCGTGATATACGCGAAGTGAGTAAGATCGTCAGCATCTTGGCAGGCGCAGTGAATGTTACGTATCTCGTGCTCGCATATCGGTTCCTGTAGCATCAGTCGTAAAAAAAACATGCCCTTCTATATTTTTGTTTTACACGTACAAAGTGTTTACTACGACAAAAAAGAACCTTACATTAGTTAACGTGTTGAGAAAACGAACGCCACGATAAGAAATCGCCAGCATAATGTCAGGGGTGATTCTAGGTTCTCGAAAGGTCTTCTTCAGCTTCTGTATTGACTTTTTCGTCGACTCGGTGCCGCGTAATTCCTTGACGACGGTGGAGCCCAGATACTGTATTATTTATAAACAGAAAGAGCTTTTTTTCCCCAAGAAAGACAACAAATGATTTAGGCGAAGTTTTTAGGGATCGCGGGGTTTACAAAAGTTCTGAAATTACTATTTAAATATTCTGAATACAATTCTGCATGTAAATGGATTCTCTCTTGGATTGGAATATTCCGAAGGATTAATAGACAGGACAATTTTCTGCACGAAGCCTCTATTACCGCATCCTACGATTTAACTATAATCACGGTCGGCCTTGAAGCTATTTAACGAGTGTCATAATTCACTCGTCATACATAATTAACAGAGTAAGACAATAGGCAAGTTCAAGAGAACCTTATAAAGACATAAAATTATAGAAACTCATAATATTTTACTTGTTTAAAAAAATCCTAATGGTAGTTTAATATAATCTTTTAAATGAAACATTTTTCGTGCACAATTCACAGTTTCATACGTCAAACTATATCATAGCAAAAGACAAAAGATACGATATATACAAAAGTTTCTCGTATGCAATAGTTGCTAAAGAAAATTTGCCATTCAAGTAGTTTTAACGATTGATCGATCTGGCATATCGGAAGTGAATGCTACTCGTTACGTTTAGAAAATAAATAGCCAAATGTATATTTCTTCTTTTCTTTTCAGCAATATACCGATGACAGAAAGGCAACGTATAAAAGTGAGAGGCAAAACTTACGTTAGCGATGTACGTGACGCAGCCGGTGACCAGAGCCTTTGCCTGATGCCTCCATTGTGTCTTGAGAGTGGAGGGCACCCCGAAGAGCAGCTCGGACGGAGCCCTGATCTCGAGCTGTTCCGGCGCCGAAATCGCCCCATTATGCGAACTGGGTCGCTGGGGTGGTTGAGGCGCCGGCCTGTTTTTGCGGTGCCTTAATGTGCCCGTGGCCGTCGAATTCGTGCCACTGGTTATCGACGTGCCTCCGTTACCCTCCGCCGTTGCTTCCGGCAATTTCTCCCGTATCTCCTCCTTCAGCTGCTGTATGTTCGTCTTCTACGGAAATAACATCGCGCAACCGGATTTGAGAGAGCCGATCCTCGCATCATCCTAACGGATCATCCGGCCGACGATCCTGAATTTGTTCGGGGGGGTTGACGCGTGGTTTAGATCGTTTGTTCGCGAAATACGTAATATTTTGTGCTTTAAATGTGAACTGCGACGCAATAACTATATATAAAACAGATAATAATAAATTTTCGTCTGTGTTATTTATAAACAAGTGCAGATATGTATGTTTCGACAAATTTTTTATTATTGCAGAAAAATATTCAAATTGTTTGAATTTACCGTCTCTCTCGTGCAATCATTGCAAAAAATTGCATACCAAAGCAGAGTTTTTTTACATTCCCTCTTACAGATAAATACCAATTTCCGTGCAATTCCGAATAGAGACTGCCATGTCTGCCCCGAGGTTGCAATTTCTCTGGCAGATATTTTTTTATAGCTTTATCATGACAAGAATCTGCTGGACCGACTGGCTTTAACGAAACGCTAGGCTATGTGCAATGTAAAAAAAAAAAGGAAAAAATATTGTGCCATCCAAAACTTTTACACGCGGCCATATTACCAAGTCCCGAAATTCGTCCCGAGTTTCCTTTGTGCAACGTGTAATTACCTTCGTAAACGCATTGTGTTGTAAACCATTACACCAGAAAGAAACCTTTTACCGGCTGTGCCAAAATACGCCGCATCATGTGGCATCGATAGTCGCGATATTTCAGCTATTGCAAACAAATTGGATTCGAGTCGGGCGGGTGCGACACTCGAATTCGGATTACAACCCGAATCGTTCGCTCCATCTGGCCTCTGCATATAATTCCGGGTATTGCTATTGCGACAAATTGCAGAAGACTCGAGCGAAAGGGAGGTGAAATGAAAACGCGAGAGTGATAGAGTGATAGAGAAAGAGAGGGAGAGAACATGTGAAATTCGAATGTCGGAGAGCGTATGGACTGCACGAAAATCCGCGGGCGTTACCAACGAGAGTGTCGGAGTCAAACTATGGTTCGTCGGGTTCGATAGCTGTGAAAAATCACGGGAGAGGAAGAGGCCGGCAGAAAAGGCAGAGGAGAGAGACCAATTTGTCGGGATTATCGAGGATATGCGAGGATGACGCGAACGAATCCAGTTGCCGGACACGTTTACGAGATTTAATGAACTAATTAAGAGAATGCTAGAGTGTGGGGGAGATGCGGGTGAACAGCGAGATGTGCTTATCGACGCCTGACACGGTGAAGGCACCCGAACAAAAAGCATTGAGAGGCGCTCGAACGATCGTCTCGGAGAAAATACACATGTATACGCATGCATCACAATACCGAGCCTCCAATTAGCCACGATATTTACATTATGACGCGATCGAGCTTGCCACATCACCGCCCGCTCTCGACTCCGCTGCGTCCTATACCCTCGCCGGCGAAGTGTACGCTCTTGTCAGACACCCCCGTTGAACGTATTATCTTCGTTCACCGACGATCCTGTCAATGTATCGATTCGCAAGACGACTAAACATTTTGCTACTTAATTTATCGATAGAAAAATTTATTTTCTGCGTTGTATATACGCTTTATGCTATTTCTCGATATTTTGTAATAAATAAGCGTACTTAACTTTTTGTAATTTTGATTTGTGCTGATCTCTATCGATTATTTGTATCAAAGGTGCGTAGATTGTTTTAAAGGAGCACGGAATATTTTTAAGAGCGTTTTATTTACAGAAAAAGGAATTAATTTTGCATCACGATACGATCAGAAGCAAATTAATCTGTCCCACTTACCAGGGTGTTGAGATCCTTATTCAAGTCTTCCAAGTTCGCGCCCGTGCCGTTTCGTGTTTGCGCGCGTGCACTATTCGGACCACTCACGGATGCAAGGATGCGTTTGCGATGCGCCGGCTTCTGGATCTCGAGGACTGCCGCCAGCTCGACCTCCCAGATCCGTTTGACCCGATCCATATCGGTGTACAGGTGCTTCCTGAACGTCTCCGCATAATTTTCCATGTGAATGCTCTTCAGCCACTCCTCCACCGATTGGCCGTGACCGCCGCCGCTACGCTTTTCCACTCGTTTGTTCAGCAAACCGACCGCGTCCATGATCACAGCCCGTTCCTGATCACTGCTGATCCCCATGTCGCACAAATCCGACTCGTCCAACACCCCGTTCTGCAATCGCGCGCAATTAAACGATTTCCCGCATGTCTCTCGATCGCGATCGCACAATGCGTGACGCATTGTCTATATACTCACTATGAACTCGAGATCGTCGTAGCCGTAGTTAATAAAGAGAGACTCGTAATCCGCGAAACCCAAGCTGGACAGCCACTGGCCCACAGTTGTGGAAACGATGGGACTGCTGCTGTCTGAACTTAAACCTAAGATACAGGAAATGAAGAAATATTTTTCTATAACTTCATCGTGACGCTAATCTGTCAGATTAATCGCTTTAAAGATATATTAAAATACGCTAAAATATGCGCGCTGTTGTTAAAAGAAGTATATTTTAGTTATGTGAAAAATAAAGTAAAATAATTTTTCTAAAATAATAATTCCTCGAAAAAAATATGCGAGTATACACGATACACGTTACATGAACTTGAGTTCGAGAAATCGTTCAAGATCAATGCCTTTGCTGGCGAAATCAAAAGCAGAGCGTGCATGGCGATAAGATTACCTAGCCTCGTTTGGAATTCTTTCTCGAGCTCGCTGACAAACACCGACTCTCGTACAAGACCAGTTCCGAATGACGCCATGATCTCCGAGATCTTAGCCCATTCCTCCTGCTCGTCGAACGGGCTCATTATGCTGAGAGACTTCTCGTCCCTGTCGCGATCCCGGTCACCGGTAAGCCGAAAGGCGACCTCGCCGTCCTCGAGACGATCTCCACCCCCGCCGTCGCCGCCGGTTCCCATCCCGCATGCGGTCTGACCGTAGACGTTCCGCAAGCGGCGCAAAGTACGCGGCCGTTCAGCCGTGACGGAGCCCTTTAACAAACCTATCGCAGCACGCCGATTACTACCTCGCAATCCCTCTTCTTTCCCATGCTCCGATATATCGTCCGTTCATACGTACGAATTTCATACAGTGTTTTTAAATACGAATTTTAAGTCGCACACTTGTGTTCGGAAAAAAATTAAATTAAATTAAAGTTGCTCAATTTCCATAATTGTATGAAACATTTGAATGTTGTGGCCAATCTTTTATTTGTCACAAGGAACACGGCATTAAAATACTTAAAAAATAGCGGCAGTAGGAGATTTTATCTTTGTACAAATGCAAATGTCCTATTCGATAGCTACGATTTCTACGAAAATCTCGAATCGATTTAGCATACTTCAAACATTACGCCAATTGGTCGTTTTGCATTCTGCGATTTCAACAGCTTCCAAGTCCTCGCGGACATGTCAATTATTATTGTCTACCAAGTCTTGATAATGCATATGCAGCACAAACCAGTGAATTCACAGACACGTTGAATATTCATTGTAGATGTATCATTGTCTCGACGAGAGAATTAGCCGGAGGCTAATCAAGACTGTCTTGTGCCATCACGATCGTTAAACAATTATGTCGACGAGAAGCTTTAGCGATTTCGCATCAGTGAACGACTATACGTCGTCATTTATGTAAACGAAAAATTAATAAACGAATTATTTCAATTAAAAAGACTCTAAGCGTAAAAAGACATAAAAAATTTAGACTTCATATGCTCATTCAAATGTAGTTTCTGATAAATCGTGTTACAAAGAGGAACTTCTCTGAATGGAAGAAAAAATATTTGCGTCCTTATACGGATACCACACATACTTTCTCTCCGCGCAGTGAAACGATATATTCAACGTGCGATCTCGCCTCATAATTTCCCCTCAAGCACTCAGGAACTTGCATTCCTTCACATCACACAGGTGCAAATAATTTCCCAATTTCCCTCTTCTCATTCCTTTCTACGGTCCTTCGCTCATTTATCACAGCACCCCACGCATCCCGCGCAAAAGAGGTGCTTGTTACAACAAGCTCGCTCGTTGTGGCATTTCTACAAGGACGATTCGTTATTTGTCGTCGACAATCGACGACCTACAAAAGCGCGCGATAGAAATTCCTTCATACGAATTCCGTAAATGAGGATTCGCCAACCGGACGGGAGGAGGGAAGAAAAAGGACCCAATTTAAGCCACGGTTGCTGTTTCAAAGACATCCTCCGCTCCTCCCGAGAATACGCTGCGTACGACACAAGTGGCATGCTCAGACACACGCGCGCGCATACACGCGCGTCCTTAATGAAAAGCTCATAAAAATATAAAATAGAAGCGAGGAGAAGGCGAGAGAGTAACGTGTGCACGTTCCGAGAGGCAAACGTACGTAATTTTAATTAAAACTCCATCGCGAAGGGCGTCGTCCGCTTACCGCTGTCGCTCTCCCGCCTCAGCCACGTTATATTATGTAGGTAGTTATTCAAGTCATACACACAAATTATACTACATAAATTCTCGCCTTTTCCATCCTCCGTTGCTCCTCCTTTTTAACCACTATCTAAAGAACTGATTTGTTCATTTGGCTTTGCAGAAAAGATACAACGACCGAACATTCTTCGAGTCCAGGCGTCAAATTCTTTTGCAAATTTCCACGTCTTATGTAAAAATCTAAAAGCTCACAGTTTTAACGAACTAATTAAACTTGGAGATCGTATTTTTGAAAATTTTCTAAATTTATCCTTGGGCTACTATTTAACATATTACATAAAAGTAAATGTAAATTTAAATGGCCATTATACAATTTTATGATGAACAATTAGAAGTTTAACAATATCGTATAGACAACTAGCAGAATAATTAAGATAATCAGTTCTATCTTATGTAACTTAATAACATTTTAATATGTATAGATTCTTAATTGTGTCTTAATTGCGATCATTAATCTCGCCCTTGTAACAGAAACTCGCCCTTCCGCTTGTCGTAATGCTCTTTTTTCGCCACGGAAATTTTCGCGCGGTCCATTAAAGCGAAGGAAAAATCTGCGGACAATTCTCATCGACTATAAACGTTAAAGTAATTCTTGCGTAAATAAGTGCGCGTGTGCTGGGTCTTCAGAAGGAAAGAGAGGGATTTCAGGAGATATTAAAAATGTATGACTGTTAAAGAAACTCGTAAACGTTATGCCATTATATTTTTTAAATCCGTACTCCCGCCCGCGCGCTATTAGATCGATCAGGAAAGTTATTAAAATCCGCAATAAACCCGTTCAATCTTATATTGCGAATCGCCGGATGGAGGATTATAAAAATCGAAGTTCTCTCGGTAGATAGATGCCAACAGGTCATGGATAGCATCTGCAAAGAACCGTGAAACGGCACAAATTAGTTTCAATGTTACAGCAATTTATCAAGAATCGATTTTAATTTCCCGCGGTATTTCAGCTGCTTTAGTTAATAAAAATCATTCTTTTTATTTACTAAATTATCTGAACTTAATATATTTATATATTTTAGTCTGTATTTTTCTGGTAAATAACGTAGATGTGTTTTTGATATTTCTTTGTAGATGGAAACTAATTCATATTAAAGTAAACTTTGAATACGAAAGTTTGTCGACGTTGCTTGATCACGAACGAAATTCTGCGGATCACAGGCGCCGCGCGATCATCCATAAATTACTTCGGCCCTCATCCAATTCTCGGCAGCATTATTATCTCCCACCAGCTCATTTATCTTATTAAGTAACAAAGACTTCCTAATATTACTATTATTCCCTCGATTATGAGACCACATAGACGCCGAGAAACGATTAACGCATTGATATACGTGTTATTGCCATATACCACAGAGTATTATTACCATTTAGATGAATTAAATCCACGTACAATCAATTAAACTCAATTAGCCGTAGGTGCGATGTGAATTCTTGGATAAATTACAACTCCGGTGAAATCGCGGCTTGCAATGAAACCAACGATTTACGCAAGCGATAGCACGGTTGCAGCAGATAATTACTGACCTTGCGTATACCGTCCGAGCGCAATGTAAGTTTCGTGTATATGAACTTGTAGCGGAAATTATTATTTCGGAATTTCCGTGTATTTTGCGATATTCTCTTACGCTTAATCAAAAGTGCATTTATCTAATATATTCAACTAATATTTTATATGTATAAGTACTTAAATGGAAAAATATTTAATTATTAATTTTCTTAAAAAAAGAAGCGCCTCTTCAAAAATATTAAAAATTAAACGTTATCTCTCTCTCGCGCAAAATATATTTTCTCGTCCTATGGTTATTATTTATGAAGTAACCGTATACACGTCCAGTAATCTTGAATCGTGAGATTCTTTGTCTGACCCGTTGCATGGATTATCTTTCGGAGATAATCGTTATCTACATCAAACAAGAGGCGTGCCGCAACGCAAGCGATTGCTGTATATCGCGGTTTTCTATGTGTTAACCGCCGATTACACGGTAATCGCTAATTAGTTACTCGAACTTTTCAGTCAACGTGCCGTCGTATTCGTTCGCTATTGACATTGAGACGAACGTAGCGCGCAAAATCGTTTCGTGAAAGGCCGTCGTCAACTCGTCATAGGAAGCGCTAATGCTAAAGCGAACGAGAACCGAATGAGAATGATGCCCGCGATTGATGTGAATTCAACTGAAAACCTTCGACGGTTTCCGCCTTCATATCGCCTATACTCAATTATTCATGATGGAAATTTTGCGAGAATAGACGATCCAAACAAGCAATTTACTGCTTAAATGTATTTAGATATTCGATGCAAATTCCCGTTACACATTGGCGCGTTGAAAATAAAAATGAGCGAATCCCAGAACGTTGTCTATTTTTAATATAAAACACTGGCTCGTAGCGTATTTATGCACTCTCAGATATTTAAGTCGATTTATCGGAGTTCGTTATTTCAATGTGCTGTGATTTCAGGTAGCGGACACGAGACTCGCTTTATTCATTGTCGCGGCGTATTCAACTTTTAATTTTACATGCATCCTTTATACGCAGCACGCGCAGCAGCATATTATTTTACATCGTACTCATTAAGCAATGAAAGCAGATTTTTGAAACAATAACTCTTGCTACATACGCGACTGGCAAAATATTTTTCCACCAATGTGAAAACACGCAGAACGATATTGTTTCACCGAAATATCGCGAGCTGAAATTTTTACCAGTGACTACGTAATGAGTCACAGTTAGTGAAAAATAGGACACCTCATATTTCTGCGGTGTTGTGACATAATGGGTTTGTTCTTAATATCACGTTTATCTAGTACTCGTAAGTTGGGATTATAACGTAACACTTATGGCAAGACGTGTGCCAGAACTAAAGATAGAATGCCGCCCAAGAATAACAGAATCGCGAGTCTGAAATAAACGGGGCGAATAACACTCGGCGAGAAAGTCCCTTGTTGTATAGTGTTGATTGTTAAAGTTAAATCATTAATGGAAATACAACTTCTCTCTTAGCTTATATTTTATAGATGTACATAAACTGTGTTAAGAGTTAAGAGCGATACGCAAATTGTTGATGCAAAGAGCTAAATTTATACTTAATTTCGCCAGTAAATTCAAATCAAGTCTTGATGTGTGTTTTTACTATAAATTTTTTTCTGCATCATAAATAAGAACGAAATGAGAGAACCTGTTTCATTAACGAACATAAACGGATTTCTTTTTGTCTAGCTTTCTCTTTTTTTTTATCTACCTGCGCTTTCCATATGCGGAGCACAAATGAGCGTGCTTAGATTTCTTAATAGAATTTATCGTAGTGAAATCGAATCGTACACACATGATTTGAAAGATTATTAAATTAAAAAAAAAACACCGATAAGATAATACTGCCGTATACGAATACAAATATATTTACACTATATTGTAGCTGTTATATATATGTATATAATTCACTGCACTGGATCCTGTCATATCTATTATCGTGTGTATATCACGCTACAAAAGCCATATCTTGGACAGATGCAAGCTAGAAAAAAAAAACAGCTTTGTTACTCGTGTAAACTCCCTTTTAAATTCCTCTTTTCGAGCCGGCCTTTTCCTGACGCACACAATCGCCGAGGACAAACTATTATAACATCAAGCAGCGTAACGAGCAACAAGTATCGTGCTTTTTGCGAGGCACGCCAGGAACTTTGAACACATAATGTTTCTGCGGAGTGCACGTGGCATGACAACAAACACACAGAGAGACACACGCATACTTCGCACACAGACACACGGAGGAGGGGGCCACGTACCCACGGACGCAAAAGTCCACTATCCCCTCTGCTATCGATGCTCTTCGATGCGCGTTCTCCGTACCTCGTCTCTCAATGTCGTCTGTATCCTCCGTTCTCTTTCGCACCGAATGGACCCCGAATGCACGTCCCTTTCTCACGCGAGGGACACGTACGCCCCTCGGAAACGCGCGCTCTCGCTCCGATCAACGAACGAACGGACTACCGGCCGGCAACAGTTTTTCTGACCGATGGCGGCACGCCCCGCGCGCACGATCTACGATCCACCTCGATCCACCTGTCCGATCGATCGGCGCGACACTGAAGAAACGATCGCGCCGCTCGATCGTGAGCAATCACGATAGTTCCCCACCACTACCTCGCGCGAACTCGTGCTCGTGAGCCAGAGCGTATCACTTCATCGGCGCGACGAATTCCAGCCGGGCTTCCTCAGGATTCCAACCGAAAACTCTTCATCAGTTCAAAATTCACGGTAACGAACGAGCCCGAAGTTAATTGCTCGGAGAGTCGTCGACGATATCTTCCACCTCGGAAAGCATATCAGAGATTCAGTTCGTTTCAGTTCGCTGTTCTCTTTAACCGCGGCATTTGCGATAAACGTGGGAATTCCGCTTCGGACTGACGCCCGGGATTGAAAGTGCCGGCGCAGGTATATGATTTAATTCACCAGAAGTCGACTACGATCGACACGACTGACCTACTCAAGGCCGTTCCATGGTCGTTGCACCAGCATATAGTTGGCAATTCATCACACATCGATGACATCGAGAAACAGTGAACTTTCTCGGTTGATCGGAAAAAAACGTTGAAGACCAAACGCGCGCTCGGACGCTCGGACGAACTGCACGATTTTCGGACGCTCGTGACTTCGTGTCGCTTGTAGCAAATCAGTCAGGCGATACGTACGCGACGGGATCTTCGTTGCGCCACGAGTCTGGTTAACGAGACGACTAATTCGAACGTGTTAGGTCCACGAGGAGGAGGTGGTCGTGACGGCAAAGCGGCGGTGGTGGTGGCGGAGTAAAAGACGGCGGGGAAAGGGGCGAGAACGGACCTCGGTCCTCTCTCGCCACCCGCACTCCCGATCGACAATAATACGCGAGAGAGGGACACCGCAGAAGGAACCCGGAAAGGAGAGAGAGAGAGAAAGAGAGCGAGGGCCGAGAGTGGGACCATCGTGCGACGGACGGTCGTGTTGGTGCAGGGGCCCGGCGTGTTCGTAGCGTGGAAAGATGACCTCAGAGATGGGACTATCATTCTCCGGGACCCCGAGCCGAAATTACGGCTTGCTGCACTTGCTGGTGGTGGGGACGAGGATCTCTTGCCTTTCATCTCGCTACCACCGCACTCGATCATCCACCTTTCGCCTTTATTATTGATACTGACGCGCAACAAACGAAATTGCTTGGGGTATTCATTTTCGTGCGCTGATACACCAGGAGAAGTACGAACTCTCGAGAGGCATTTTTTTCATACGTCTGGTTATTCCGATGTTTATCGAGGTGTTTCAGAGAACCGTGAGAAGTACTTATTAATTAAATCATTAATTTTAATATTATCGCTTCTAGTGAAGATAAATGTAATTTGCGATACCGAGACGCGGTCATTTATTTTCTCCAATCGGCATTTTTATACGTTCGTAGGGAGGTACGATAGAGTTCTGCCATAAATTCGCAAATAAAAATAGATCTCTTTGAGCAGCTTACGTAAAACTGGCTGCACGACTGTCACGGTTTGAAGCGTCGAAAAGGGTACCTCTCGGTCAGGGAATTTCTATCGACCATCGACCCACGAACCGCCTTGCCGAAGTACATTTACTATACGCTGACGTGACACGTCGAGTCGAACTCAATTGTGCAATTAATCGCGACTGTACCTTCGTTATTTTAAAAAAGAATTTGTGTTCATTTTGAGTAAAGGCGACCATTTCTTGCCGAGGTCACGTTGCGATTATAAAATCTCTTTGTATGCGTAACTGATACTGAACGCCAATAAAAATGACAGTCCACATCCGTTCGCGCTTTCACGCCGACGAATCGTTCGTCATCTATAAATGTCTCAGGTAAAACCTGCGGAATAACATATATGTATACGTAAATCGAAAATGCCTATTCGTATTCTACTTAGGTTCACATTCTCCGACCGGTGATATTCAGCGGACGTATGAATTTCGTTAAACGCGTTATTTCGGGCTTTAGGGGCCTCGAAAACCTTGACACGAACCTGACAAGAAGATGACATAGACGGCGCAATGAATATACTGACGCGCCGAGCATGTATATACTTGCAGATGGAAGGAGTCGAGTCTCGTCGTATCTTGACTAGACTCGATCATTGTCATGTTAATAAACAGAAAATAGATATTGATCCAGGTGAGATAAGACTGTTAGATATAATTCCACGTTTCCACGCACGTAATTAATTCGTATCCACTGTCACACTGTCGGTGTAGCTTTATATACGTTACTCGAAATTATAATATGCAAATTGAAATTACCCGAAATTATAATATGCATTTTATTTTCTATTTTAATGCTTGATTCACATTTTATAGAAGTAAAGAGACATAATTTTGATATCAAATGCGTGTTTAAGTAATATGTGTCTCATAATGAAGCGTTATCTGACGTGGGCGACAAGCTGGTGCCGTGCTGTCGACAAATTCATTACTCCGCTTTTCTAGGAGACTTCTTGGAGGTCATGACTAATGCAGGCCTCGGTAATGCCTGAACTCGGTGAAACGGTATAACACGCATCGAAACGATGCGCATTGCGCGCGCGCGCGCACACACACATATACGGCGAAACTCGTTCTTTTCCCACCGCAATTAGGTTTCAGACGAATACTCATCTTGTCAACAACACCAATCACATGTCTCAGAAAGAGAGAGTCGCACAAACCGGATAAGTAATTACCTCCTAAATTTACTTTTTATATGCAACGAGGCAAATGCGTACGTGCGCGCACATATGTACACAGCTACACATATACTTTTCAGAATTACAATTCAGAGGAAACTGCACGCGAATGACAGGAAATTTCACACAACGAGGAAGCTAATTACCGATTGACTAATCACTGATTAAGGCCACGAGATAATCTTTCCCATGTCCCAACACTTCGTTCGTTGACTACGGCACGGCACGAATCGCTTATCACTGTATTATAAGTATCATAATTATGAGTACAGGATTAATCGAGTTCTTGACGCGACGAATGATCGTTTCGAACCGAACCGTTGCCGCCAAAAGAACGAAGCGACTTGATATCGCGTGAGTCACATCCCACGGTCCACACATTCCTGCGTGATGTCATAATATGGCTCTCACGCACACATGGCTCTCTCGCGCAGTGGTCAAACGGCCGCCGAGAGAGAAGTAAACCGGCCAAAGTATTTCATTTTCCTGAATGCGAGTCACCGTTACTGCTAAACGTGCGATGTGTGATTGACACGTTAACGATAGCCGCGAAACAGACCTTCGATTTTTGTTGGCGTTGCCTCTCAAAGTGGCTCTATTAACTCTGGAGATCGTGACGATAAGCCAATACATTTCTCGAAAAAAATACTGTTGACTCTTCAAACAAAAATCTACATATTTTTTATTAAATTTTCATGAATTTTAATAATAAGCAAAGAAAATATATGAGAAGTTAATTGCATAAATTTATTTTTTACGCGTTTCAGTTTTATATGATTTTATTCCCCGAATCTTCTTTTCGGATTATATTTTTATCTCTATATCTTTTTTTTTATAAATACGGAAATGTGTCTTTAAAAAATGTGTGAAAGGTTTTCAAGATATTTAATTATATTAATCTTAAAGAGTTAAAAATAATTCGATTAATTTATCTGGAAATATTATTATTACGTATGAGCTTCCTTTCAAAGTTAAATGCCTAATTGCCAAATTCTGTCCATCGCTTTGAAACATACAATTCAAATTAATCGTTAAGTATAGACGCACAATTTTGTACAGTCAATGCGAATCAATCATCGGTTCAGTGATCAAGACATTCATTGCCGAATGGAAAGCGTCGCTAATGGCAAAGTGCGCCAGCGCTCATAATTTATGGAATTACCAATGACGAGCGAACATAACTAATGAAGAATGACCTTTCGTAATGTCCAGTGAAACGTAATTTGTTACGTACGCGTGATTCATTATACCGGCATAATTTTTCATCGCGGACAAAAAAGATTTGACCCTAATAATCGCGCGTTCCTTCACGTCGCGACGAGAACTACGAGAAGCGCGGGACAGACATAGAACGTTATCGAATGCATCGCGTACTATCGCCGCGGCAAACAGGGTCGCAAACGGGAGGTCGGTTATCCCAGAACAATGGTGGTTTATTTTCGCAGCGCTAAATCCATAATCGCGAAAGGGGAGGAGGGGGGGATCTTATAATTTCGTCCATAGAGTTTACTGTTGTTCCTGACGACGACAAAGGCAGCCACATACTTTCCGTTACGGTCATAAACGGAGCACAATGAGCGGGGTTAACTAGCTGCCTGAAAGTGCATTCCGGTTATGTCTCTTCCGACGAGATTGTTAAAGCCACGAGCCGATTTTTGTATACCGTAAGACAGAGTGCAATAACCATGCGTTAATATTCACTTCTTCAAAGTAGAAGGTCCAGTTGCTTTATCTTCCAGTAAGAAGTAGTTTAGATTGTTATTGAAGTAATTCAGACGTCTTAACACAGAACACACCGAATACATTTCAAGAAAGTTACGAGATAGCGGTGATTAAAATTGAGCATCTTACTGATTTTCAATGAGTTTAAAAAAAAAAGAAATTAGAAAGGCGTTTCTTTAAAATGCAACTTGTAAATCACGGATAGGTCATAAGAAGCGAAACATGAGTAATAGAAATGATTAATATTAAATTGATTTCTCGCGACATTTATCGGTTAGAATTGCCATGCGAAACGATCGTATACGTATGTCTCTATGTGCAATTGCCGTATCTTATTACGAGTTAACGCGGTTGGGAACGCACGGTCAACATGTATTCGCCTGTAACACGTATCCCACCGGATGTCATAATATCGTTCGTCTTACTGCAAGCAACATATTAATCGTCCACTTACCAGCTATCAAGTGTAATGCGATTCGTCTTAAAACACACTTAGTAATTGTTAATGAAATAGGATCATAGCGATTTCGGAGACGATATTATTAATCATTATAATTTCAATAAATTTCTTGATATGCATTTTGTCGTAATAATAAACCATTATGATAATATAAATATTGTAATAATATGGTATAAGTAAATATATAGACAAAAAAAAACTGGATAAATAGTCTAGCAATTAATTTCGCCATGTAACCTAGGGCAACTAATTTACTTGATAAAGTATGAATTTTGCCTTTATCTTGAGAAAAGTTGCATGGATAACACTTGTGATATTGATAAAGAGTGCATTTAAAATCTGACAAAGCCTTGTCATTAAATATCCATTTTAAGTTTCTGCACACTCGCCACGAAACGTGAGGGAAATACGTTGCGTAATCGTGTTATTCGGTTTTATATAGATTTTGAAAAATGCACATTTCACGTACACTATATGAACAAAAAAATTGTTTTGCACTTGCGACGAAAAAAAAAATATAACTTTGTAAAGTAAGTTGCATAATTTGTCATTATGTATATACGGGTGACAAAGATAGACCAGCAAAGTGTGTCCGATAAAACAATGTGTTATTCATGGAGACTCACCTTGCTCCACTTTTATCTTTCGTTACAATACACACTTGTAGTATCCTTTTTTGCATACGAGTTTTAATCGCACGCTTTATACTCACGCTGAACATAACAAATATACACGATATATAAGACTATATCACGCAGTTGATCGCTAAAAATCACGTATAATATTCAGAGTATGCAGCCATAGAAGTTAAACAAATTGCAAAACATGCACATATAAAATATAAACGCAGCGCGATTCCTTACAATATCGTAAATAAAGTTTTGCCAAAAATTAAATACGTTTTTCCCTCAACAAACGTGTTTAGTTAAGTTGTTATTCCCATATTTACACATTTGGGGATTAATCCGAAAATATTATTGCAATCTGGATTAATTAGAAATATACCAAAAAATGATACTTTAAATATACTGCCATAAATTGTGCTAGGATTTATCATCAAAATATGACATGTTTTTTATAGTTGCGTAATTTAGAATATATACAAGATAGCAACAGGACAAACATTCTCATTATCGAAGAAATAAAATACTCAAAATTCTTTCAAATAGACTTCACTAGAAATATAATTAGAAAAATTTATCTTGTTGAAAATCTTGTATATATCCTATCATATTTGGGACGGGATTTTTGGAAAAGAAATAAGTATTAAAATGTGATCACATGACCGGTCTATTATTACGGAATAACAAACATTATAATAAAAAGGATGATGAATCTGCAAACTACAATGGCATTATAACGGATAAAAAAATTTTGCGAAAGCTCAGAGGAGAGACATAAGCGACAAAATGACTCAAGACATCGCATACAATAGCAGCATAACGTTTATTAGCACATGAAGGATATTATAATTGCTTAAATTTAAAATGTAAATATATCGCGCATATTTGTATAATTTTATATACGTATACACAGAGGTTGGCCATTATAATATTTGGACGAAGCATTTGACGCAAAATAAAATATTAAATCAGTCGCAAAATAAGGTATAATATTATCAGACCTAATTCAATCAGATGACACCGTCTCTTATTTTAGCGTCTCATAAATGTTCTAAGTATATTTGAATCGAAAAATCACAGAATTGATCACAATTTAAGGTTTATTAATTCATAATTAATCCGCAATTATTACGCTTGGAGTGAATAAATATATAACCGTGTATGCTGCATGCATATCAATTAATATGTATATAATAAAGATAAAAATTATGTAATTGTTGATATTTAGTATTAATGTTATTATCGTAAGATATGCCATTTAATTGTGTGGGAAGAAGACATACTATTCAGTTCAGTATTCTAGCAATGTTATAGACATTAATACATTCCGGATATACTTAATATTAAAAAAAAGAAATATCAAAATCAGATATATCTCTAATATCTATATGACTCAATAAAAATACATGGTAATCCGAACCTACAATATATATATATATATATAAACAATTTACTATATATAAATATCTATAGAATATCTTTTTTTTAAATATATATTTATATAATTTTAATTAGAAAACATAACAAAAAACTCTCTTCTCTGCGATATAATTTCCAGTCTTTTGAATCCTTAATCTCAGTTTCTCTCTCTCAGCTTTTATAGCATTTATAGCCTTTCTTACAATTACCTTGCTGCATTAAATTGCACATTCGACATGCAAATGTTGTATATCTCATATAAATATTAAATATCGTGAAATATCAACTACCAGGCGCATTATATACAAAATAAAACGTTATAAAATAATTTAATTTCATTAAATTCTAATAACGCGAGATAAATGTACAAGGTCGTACATAATGTTATTTTGTGCATGTAATTAATTATTGGAATTATATTAAATATTTCCAGAGAAAGATTTTATTTATGCGGACGATTCTCTAATAGACTAGCTATGTATTTACTACCTATATCAAGTAATATATAACGCAATCGAAATCTGATTTGTCCCGCATACATCGTTGACATATTGAGGCGAAGATGAAAGTGAAGATATGTAATAAAGCGACTATCGATATGTATACATCGCAATGCTATTTGTAATAAGTATACAATCTAAGGAACTATTTATGTCTCTCTAATCGTAACATGCGTAAAATTCCTAATATTTCTAACATTTCTATACGATGAACACTCTGTTTTCGAGATTTCTATCATTCGCTACGAAGGACTTCGCCTAATCCATTAGATTAACCGGGAATAACTATCGATAACAGGGAGCACCGAGCTAGCCCGAATAACGAACTCGGATCGTTAGCTTTTTGTTACAACGATTGTGCTTGCGCGGCACGTCTTTCGCTTTGCGTCGGCAAAGATTGAAATCCAGAACCGACAGATTTTATTACCGTAGGAAAACCGGGGCCGCGTTTCGGGGGAACATAGATGCGCCGATCCGTATTCCATATCGACGCCGCCCAAAATCAAAGAAAGATATAGAGCGAATTTCGATTAAAATGGACCACTATACGTAGAACTACTTCCGAACTGCCGAAACACGACCGACGAAAATTCGGACTTCTTTTTCGGTGTTCCTGACGCTAAAGTACGTCCGGCTCGATCAAGCCAAAGAAGATCTACGTCGCACACTGTACAGAACGTTTTCTTTTGTGGGGGTGAGGGGGGGGGGAGAAAACCACCCCGTGTGATTTATCTGTTCTTTCGGGAGCAGACTCGGAAGGTTCGTTTTGTGGTACGGCATTACAAAAGGGCGAGTGTACGATAGAATACTCCTTAAAATGGGTAATAAAAATATAAATATCACTTTGTATTGGATTAAATATCGCGGGCAGGTACACAAATAACTCTAATACTTTATAGTTTGTGCATAATATGCAAAGTATTACGTCTTTTACGAAGTCCTCTTTATCTCAATTTCTCCGACGATGCAAGACAATCTTATTTGCGAACTTAGGTAATCAGTTACATATACCAAGTTATTATGGAAATAAATTTTAATTGCAAACAATGTGTATATACATATATACACACACACAATTGCTTTAAAATATATCTTCTAGATATTGTTACGCAGACCAGCTGCTCCTAACGTATATTTTATTAGTTTATTACACGAGTAAGAATAAGATCTGTGTTGCAATGCTCCAATCTCTCTCTCTCTCTCTCTCTTTTATATCTATATACCGATAAGAAAATGAAAGCAAAAATAGTGAAAAGGATAAAAATAGTACCGATTTATGTCTTCATGCCGTTATTACATCCATTTGTCAAACCTTCCGGGTCGTGATATAAATATATACTGTGCTGTTACACGAACGCCACAAATATGTAAATGTTAATATCGATAACGGACGGGGGATGAAAGTAATTTAATACATAAAATTGAATACATAAAATTATTTCAGCATCAACACCATCACCTTTAGGTGACACTATACATATGTACAACTCGCCTCGTAGCTTCCTGCCCCGTTTTCACCAATGCAGTACGAGTTCAACAATACATTGCGTAATTAAACGGGAAAAAAGTCGAGAGACTTGCTTTTAGAGTGCATGTCCCAAGAAACGTCCCAATCGTCGCGTTAGCGGTGTTTCAGACAGACGGTAAAAAGACAGAAACGTAACACAACGGTTATGCATGTACACGTGGGCAGAAAGAAGCGTCATGCGGTGCAGCCAAGCGTGCGTTGCTGTTTACCTGCGAACGGCACGTCGCCGAAGTATTCCTCGACATTGTCCGTGGACATGCTCTTGTCGGACAGCGATACGCTGGACAGCGAACCGCTTGACGCGTTGAGTGATCCACCGGTGGGAAATTGCAGCAGATCTTCGTCCGTTTCCGTTTCCATGTCGCGGGATCTTCGCTTGTACACCTATTGACAAATCAGCGCCATTTGAAGAAGAAGCGAGATTCCCTCCCGCCTAAAGTACACGCTACAAATATTGCAGGGAAATACTGCGGGAAAGGGCACATTTTCGACGCTTCGATTTTCCAAGCCTTCAATATCTGCTGTGAAAAACTCGGATGCTGATCATGTTGTTGGATTTATGGCAGTTGCGTTTTACAATTTGCCCGCGACCACTATTACTCTGGACATATATCGCCGTTATCACGAAATTGTCAACATTCGTATTTTATACACGGATATTTACAGTCGATATAAAAATTCCCCTGTGAGCCGCGTCGCCTCGCGTCGCGTCGCGTCGAGCCGCGGCAAATCACACGATGGAAAAATGAAGCCAATCCTATCGCGATGAAAATTTATTGAAACGAAACGTTTGCGTGCAGGCACGCGAAAAATATGCCATGTAAATCGGAGGGAAAATAAATACGCGTGGTCAACCTAAAGCATATTTATTTATTCGAATAAAAATCTATACCTTTTGACATTAATTCTTTCGATTCCGCTGACGGCGAGTCATAAATGACAAATATAATACGATTTTTCCAGCATTCTTGAATTTTATGATCCGCAACGAATTATTGCTGCAAATATTGCGATGTAGTTTACATAGGAATTATTTTATATCTACATCAAAAATTATTTTTATTCTAAAAAATGAAAGATGAATAACTGAAGATGTGTATGTGAATAACCTTAATACTGATAATAATTAAAGTTACAACTTAGTATAGTTTGTACAGATTTACGTTTAATTACATATGTGTATTTTTATACGTATTTTTACATATTACGTTATATTAATAATAAGCTATAACCAACGCGGTCAACGTAACGTCATTTATGTTTAACGGCGAGGCGTATTAAACCACCGAAAATTGCGTTACGCCACTCAAAGAGACCTCGCGTTTTGATTTACTAAGTGCAAACTGCACGAAACGGCGAGCTGCTATTTCATCGCGCGTTCTAGAAAGGCTCTAACGCAATTAAAATTTGACGTCAGAGGCCCGACAGACGCTCCGCGGTATCATCTGTAAAACGCCGAGAGCGAGCGTCTCGAGGAGACGGCCGGAAACCGTCGCTACAAATTCGTGAATTTCTCTCTCTCCTAACGGCAACGGAGAACGAGCGTTCGCGAGGCGAAGTCAGACAGGCATAGAAGCCGAGGGCTTCATTATTCAAAGGGTGTCGGCGTCTTGCATTCTGCCGCTCTACTGGATTCGCGGAAGTTGACGGGTGAGAAGCAACCATCCATAGAGGGTTCTCCCATCTCTTCGTCCTTCCTCCGACAGGTTCGCGGAGACCCTCTGCCTCCGTGTGCCGAGCACGCTGTCTTCGGCTGCCGTAACGGCGTTCGATCTCCATCATCGAATCATATCAGCTGCTCAACGAATTGAGAATACGCTACTCGGATACTATCGCGAGTCGACCGACGAACCTTGCGGTATTAGTCGTGTAAATTGTGCGATATTACCGATATCAAGTTAACCCTCAATAGCTCTTCCTGGAGATATCTCGTTGATTGGAATTTCCAATACGTACTTGTTTGATCTCGTGACTCGGATCTTTGGATCTTATATTTAAATTTCAAATCCGGAAATGTGTAGGAATCGCCTGATCGTCCAATGGGAAGTGAAGGGATTTATAACTCATCGAATACCAGAAAGGATATATGAAGCATGTTACGAGAAGAAGGTATCCATGTCTATCAAATAGACGATTTGCATGATGAAGACATCGATCATCTCCCAAGCAAGCGATGTTACACGGTACCACCGGCTGTACACATGAGTTCGCCGTCTTCGCCGCATTCACCGACTCCTTTCTGGATATATTCACTGTGTGATATTTCGTCAAGCGTGTATAGCCGACTGAAAGACACGGATTGCGAACGCATATAGGAAACGGTAGAGAGAAGCTGGGGTGGATGGCAGAGAGATACCGTGGAAAGAGCAAAGAGAGAGGAAGAGGGAGAGAGAGGGAGAGAGAGAGAGAAAGTGGAAGAGAGAAGAAGAGGGAGGGGGAGGCAGGAGTGCGCTGGAAGCTGCGTCATGTGCTATGGATATCCATTCGCGGTGGATGGGAATTGAACGTAGTCGGTCTCACAGCAGAACGATCATAGGGCGACGCGCAAACGGCAGCAAACGAGCGAGGCAGGCCGAAAGCAGCGACGGCGGCTCCGAGCGAGGCAGAGGGACGAATCCTTGTAAATCGCATCACAGATCAAACACAGCTTGTATATTAAACGTAACCTGGTAAGACGTCGACTGCTTATCTACTGTCCAAGGCACCAGGTCAAGTGAGAGCGTTAATGGCAACCCTTAACGAGCGCACGTTGCCAAGTTCTTACGTCACGAGCGCGGCTTAAACGCGGGCGGCGCTCTAAACTCCCCCGCGTTCTCCGCGCGGAGTCCCCACGATCTAACGCGTCTTTAGCGGGACTATATCTCGGTATTCCTCGAGACATATGAGACGGATGTACATACGTATAAACGTCTACTGATTGCCGTACTTCCAAGCAGCAGCCGAGGATGCAAAATTGAACCGCCGTTGCACGCTTCGCCGAGTGCCGCGCGACAAATCGCGGAAACGCTCCCATTTGAAATTGCTACTGCGTTTGAAACGAACCGCGGAATTCTCACGGGAAATCGAGAATCTTGCATGCACGCACGTATACGAGTTAATGCGGGGATAGGAAATTACGTTAGTCGCTTTAAGAGAACCCATCCGTTGATTCACAACTTGTCAATATGATTTTTTAAAGCAGCTTTATTTACAAAAATGGCACCGATTTTTATATATGAAAAAGATAATCATCCCGTTTCTTTCGATAATCTAATAAACACGCCTGAAAATTGCGTTGTTGCGGAAGCTCGTAATAAAATATTAAGGTAAATGTACCAATGCCTGGACACGTACCTATGTCTGGACATTTATGATTTTTATTTTAGTTCTTAAATAAGTTTTAACGTGAATTAAAATCAAAGAATTTAAAGATAAAAATATTTTTCTTGTATTATATTTTTATCTTTGATTTTAATTCGTGACTTATTAAAAAAAAACTAAAATGATAAAAATGTCTAGACATAGGTCTTAAGTGTCCCGGCATTGGTACATTTACCTTATATCACGTATCATCAGCCACTGCACGTTGCTAATGATCTGTTATTAACTGCCCGCTATCTTTTAGGCATTACACATCCGTCAACCCGGTGCCTCTGCGTGGAGTAATAGCCGCTGATAGCACTTACCTGGCTGAGCGGACGAATACGCTCGTGGATGGACTTTTCCGCTTGCATGGCGGACGGCGGCGGATGATCGGGGGTAGGCGGCTGAACGTAATGCGTAGGGCTGGTCGGCAGCATCATTTGCACGCGTTTGAGACGTTTGTCAGTGGCCTCGCGACTCTCGGACGCGGATTGCCCGTCCGCTATCTCACGCCTCTCATCGAGGAGACTCTCCTGGGAAGACCTCAGGGTGAGAAACGCGCTCGATACGAACGTTTGCTCCTGGATCACCGCGTCGCCGTCGCTGCAGGGTGATTTGTCGGTGCACGAGCTGTTCTCCGGCTCGTAGTTCTCGTACGCGTGTCTACGTAATTTCCTACGCGGATTCAGCATCTTGACCGGCCGGTTCTCGTAGATGGACGTTATGGCTACCGGCTCCACCCCGGACTCGCGGCCTTTCTCATCGGCCCCGACCAGCCGCGATTTCATCTCCACGTACTGGTCCACGCTTCGCGTAACGTGTCGCAGCTGATCGCGCCGTTTCTGCAGCTGCTCAAGATCGATGTGACTTCGCGCACCGCTGCGCGCCAAGAACAAGTACTCGTAATTGCTCGGCCCTACCGAACTGTCGGCTGATAAAGACATCTGCGTTTGCAGGTGCGTCGGGGATACCGAGAGATTTCGTCTAGGCGGCTTCTTGGGCGGTGTCGGCTGCGGAAGAAGAAGCGAATATTTCTTCACGTTCGCGGATTATCTCCGCGTCCAAAATTGTCGTCACATTCACAAATATTCCCAAAAAATTTAATTCGCGATTAACTCGAGAAAGGGCGCAAGGCAATTTTATCTCTTTAATTTTAATCGAAAACATATATTCATGTCATCGAATATTTCTTCATAACTTAGATAAACCGGGGACCTTACCGAGACTTTATTGTTGGAAGCGGGGCTGTGTAGCGAGCTGGACAGGGGTGCCATTGGCAAGTAAATCCCGGTGCTGGAATCGTTGGGCAAACAACGACGGTCCCGTGGGCTCGGTCCGCCGACGCTCGAGGATGACGATACGCTCAATTGGTCGGACTCTCTGCCCCCGTATCCCGTGGGCAATGTCAAGGACAGGTCCTCTGATACGAAGCTACCCTCCATTGTGCCGCGTGGCACGGGTGGAGTTTGGTACAGTCCGCTGTCGGAGCCCCTGTGCAACCAAAACTCGGGGTTTCAGCGGAACCAATCGGCTATCTATTATTGGTCGATGATAAATCGACTCGATAGATCGAGAATGTCGGAAACGTACGCTTCCGCTCGATTAATCAGCAAGAAATACAAATATTTCTCACGTCTACACGCCGTTACATTTTACGGCGCTAACAGCATATCTTGAAATTGTATTTGTCTGAAGTATTATGCGGTATTCTTTAGCAGCAACATCAAAATACGCGTGAATAATTTTCAAAATGTTCTACAGCCGAGTACATGCATGTAAACTACGCTAATCAAGACTACCTTCAAAAACGTTGATTCGATATTATGAAGTATTCATGTTGTTTCTAATGCAACTATGTGATGCAAAATGCTTGCGTGTCATTACCGTGTAGTGTCGAATGGTAATGGTGTTCTTTTGGTAGTGTTTTGTGGTATATCTTCAGGAGTTTGGTCGGAACTTTCGAGAGTATTTATAGAGTTGAGAGTGTCGGATAGGGACATAAAGACGCTGTCGAAGACGGAACTGGGGTCGGAGTCCTCTGTCTGCTGGAGGGCCCTCCGTACTCCGTTCACCGAGTCCCCGTACTGCTCGTCTTCACTGAAACGCGCACCCCGGTACGTCAACCGTTATCGATTACCAACAATTAACCGCACATCCAAAGCCAAGCAACATATAATCTCGTATATCGTTCAAGCTAGAATAACTGCTATACAGCTATGCTTTACTGAATGAAATTTAATTTAATGTTTAGACGGAGTTTTATTGTTCTATCTTATTACGCTAATGTTATTTAATATTTAAATCGTATCGCTCCGCGAATAACGGAAATGCTTAAATTAAAATATTCGCAAAAGCAAAGAGTAAGGATCGCATTATATGTATAAGGATGTAAATGTAAATCGTATGCGCGCTATAGAAAAGACAGTTGCTCCCATTGACAAAATATGGTTCAGTTAAAGACATTCACAGGCAAGTGCCGACTTTTTAATGAGGCCACGTCGACGAGGACGGAACGCGACGATCGCGGAAAAGAGAAGCGAAAAAGGAGTTCGCGGCCCCGAGGGGGTCGGCGGAGGCCACGCGCTCGTACCACGAGGGAGAGAGCAATGGTTATTAGTTTTATGCTGAGACGGGCTAACATTTACATTGTTTAACGTGATAGATTCATTTCGAGGCGGCCAAGCCGGGGCTACCGACGTCAAACATTGATGGTAGAAGTGCGGGAACATCAACGGGAGCTCCCACGCGTTCTCTCGCTCCCTTCTCCCTCTTCCACACATATACATATTGCGTATCCCTCTTTCTCCTTCGTTCGCTCCCTTACTCTCCGAGTTTTCCTTCATCGTCTCTCTATCACTCTATGTCTTCGTCTTTCTCTCTCTCGCTCGCTGTACCCCACGAGCCAACCAGTCGGGCTTAGCAGCTAGAGCGGTAGCACTGGCACAGAGTACCAATGGGGTGATGCAACGGGGGTGACCTAGGGGCGAACGAGGCGGTCGGACCCACCATCTCGCCTGCCTACATCAGGAAAATTAAACCAAGCCAAGCGGTGCTTAACGCGCTGGGGCTACACGCGGCCGTGCCACCTCCTCCAACCTCTTCCTCCACCTTCGCGTTTCACCCCCCCTGGCGCCGCCCCATATCCAGGTTCCCTTTTCGGTTCGAGAACCTCTACCTACAACCTTCTCCACCTCCTACGGATACCGACGGTGGCAGCAGCGCCAGCACCAGCCGTCATCATCCCTGGTGCTTGGCCGGCACTCACTCATTCACTCCGCGCTCCGTCCACGTCTACGCTTTTGTTTGTCCAACATCTTCTATATTAAAGCACAGCCGCAGCCGCTGTGCGCGCACGAAGCCTTTTTGCAAAATATTACGAGCCTCCGCGCTTACCCGATCCAATCGCGCTTTCTATTTTTTTTTCCGAGGGAGCTCTATAAAGATGGTCTGAGTGATAGAGGGATACGTTTTCACTATATTTTACGTGCAAAGTTTCAATCCTCTCGAATGATTATATGTGAGAATATATGTATGTGAACATTTGATATATATTAAAATTTGCGTTAAGTGTAATAAATAAATAAATGTAATTTATTTGTTAATAGTTTTGATTATTACACGTACGTTGCTAGATATCATTTAATACGTTCTAATAAATATTTATACGTCGAAATATTTAAATAGTACGTTATGCTATCTTATCAATTATATATGTGTATAATTTTCTCATAATATTTCACTGATGGTGTAAATTATTTGGTTACTGCCGAATTAATATTTTACTAATATCACACGAACACATATATTAGTTATACTATAGATGTTCTGTACAAACATGTATCACTATCTATCACGACATCGTAGTAGGAAGAAATCAATGAGGGAAAATAGGGGAAAGATTTGATATAATACGCTATAAAAAATATGGCAACGCACAACATGCAATAAATGTGAAGAAAAATACTCACAAGGACATGACGGAAGTGCCGGAAACGCGACGATCGTCGTCCCGAGGCTTATGATAGAACTGCCATTGAGTAGGCGACGTTCCTTCCGCGGGGGAGAGATCATCCTCCGGACGAACATTTTCGTAGGGGCTGCCCAACGAGTCGCCACCCTGCACCGGAATTGGCGGCAAGTTCTCGCTATCGGCGTCGCTTTCCACACCGGAGGAAGACCGGTGCCCTGTTTCAAAATCGAAATTGTAATTGTACACATTAATCATCTGTATAAAAATACTTATAAATATTTTCAGACAAAACTAACGAAATTGCAGCGTTGTAGCTGCAGAGCAGTGAACGAGAAGGAAATAAAATAGCGAAAATACGAAATTAATTTTTTAAATACTTCTAATATGTAGCAATTTAAAAAGTAAGAATTGTCATGATCATTGTTATTGTACGATGTAAATTGTAACGATAAAAATTGTAAACGTGTTGTTTCACTATTCGTACGTAATGAGTGCAGAAACAGATTTCGGGATTAATTCCATGTGCTTAATATAACGTTATGCAAATACACGCAAATCTTTATATGTGGCTAAGAGCGATTTAATTAAACGCTGCAGTAAACTAGAAACGTACGTTCTCTCAACAGAAATTCCACTAATTACATATGTGTATATATATACACACATACATAAATATATAATATATATGTAAATCAATATATACACACATACATAAATATATATGTATATGCTAGTGATGCTACGAAAATAAGTTGCATGCGAATGCAGCCGTACTTTTTATCACCGCTGTGATATCTTGAGTAACATGCGGCGGAAACTGTCCCAGAAGATCAAGCACCGTGTTTTGCCGAGAATCCCTAATGCCCAAATCCACTCCGCGATCTAAAAGCGCCCGTACCACTTCCATCTTGCCACAGAGCGCGGCCTCGTGCATCGCGGTCCCTGCTGATGTTCTCGTATTGACATCAACTCCAGCGGCAAGGAGGACCTCCACGACCGCTCTGCAACAAAATTAAACGAACATTTCATTGCATTTTATTTCACGTTTCAAATAACAAATGTAACGGGCTCGTAAAATTTGCAATTATTCAAAGTTGCTACGTGTACCGCGTTTGTGTAAAGAGAGATTGCGTTTTGAGTAGCTTCGCATTTTGTTATGCTTTTTACGCAAAAAAATAAGAAAATAAAGTCCAGCTTAAAAAGTATTAGGAAAAAAATAACAAATTGTCGACTATAACATGTGGATTTCACAATAAATCTCGAGCGGGAAACCAGAGCTTCGGGGATTTAAGCGACCTCGAAGCTTCTCCCGCGACTGCCATCCATCGACAGGCCATTAAGACTATCAGAGATGCATTTGCCATCGGCGCCTAATTGAAACACAGATTTTACCTTCCTTCTATCGGATGGGCCGTGTACCGACTGCGGTGACCGCAGCCGTCCGTCGCATATAGGATTGGCGGCTGAAGATCGGATTCGCATGCACCTATGTTGTTATTACCGTAGCATAGGGGTATTTGTATACTGGCTTACCGAGAGCATCGATATTGAATCCGATAATAGACATTACTCCGCGTCCGCCTCCCCCAAACTGATCCCTCTCTGCCATCACACAGTCCCTTCTCCCCAACCCCCTCCTGTTCTAGCCCCATATAGCCACATTGGTAGATCCACTAAATATCGTGGTGCGCGCGTGAAACGCGTGCGTGAGCTCGACCGTCGCAATGTACGCAACCCCTCTCCCGTGCTCGCGTGCGCACGTACATCTACCTCAGAGACTCTCAAACTTTGCGATATCGAAATCTTCTGACACATTCCACAGATTGATCCAAAGTGGACAGAGGGAATTTAAATAGTTAAGAATATATTAGCTAAATGCCGTGTAAAATATAGCAGGAATATAAGATATAAGAATATAATTTTGTTATACACTACTTTAACATTATTGATATTTGATGATTGCATATAGATATGCGTATATATAAATTCACGCAATCCGCGATCAATTGTAGACGTAAATAGATGTACATGGACTTTTATCGATGCATTGATACTTTTCTCATCCCTCGTGGCGTTTTTTTTTTTTTGTAGCTGCAGTTTGAGAAACGCTGATCTAGCCCAAACGCCCAAACAGCTCGTGCGTACGCGTTCGCACTCGTACAGGCGCAAACGTCTCGCGCGCCGTTATTTAACCAAAATTCGAGCGATAAAATGTCACGTTCCGCACGCTCTCTCTCTCACGCCCACCCCCACACCAACAGCATCCCCCCGGCCAATTCTGCTGCACCCTCGCGCGCTGGAATCGACGGAAAATGCAGCCGCCGGACTGTATATCGCGATACGATCGCATTATAAGCGGCAAACGCCGGTTAAAGCGATTACCGGCTGCGAGGCTGCATAGAAAAACCGGCGTTATACCCGATTACAATGTGACTGCCGTTTCGCGGCGATTCACGATTCGATTCGACTGCCAACCGGACTGTTACGATCATGCATCTCCTCGCTGTCCACCGCTCTCGTCTCCGTGGCGTCGATTATACAAAAAAGCTCACAGCGGGATTACGGACTAGCATCGCCCTGTTAAACGAGAACGTATATCGCTCGACACCAAATTTTAAATGCGAAACGACCAGATAACAGAGATGTTACAGCGTGTGATACCGAAATGATATTTGCCATCGCGATTCTAAGATACCAAAGGATTTTTCACAATTATCGAAGAAATATAGCAGTTATAGTTTTTCGCCATCTGATCATGTGGGTTCGACGTAATCGATTATCCGCTCCTTTCTTTGTCACCCCATTACGCGGTTCAGTTAATTGAATAATATTACACAAGATACATGGTTATGATTATGACATTATTTATTCCACATAGAAGATTTTTCCACTCCAATTTAATATCGATGACTTATTAGTCATTGTATCATTATGTGTGTGCAATGATATGATATCTCGATATAATAAACAGCGTGATGCGAGAAACCAACATATTTTTGAGACGCAAATAGTATTTTGCCGTTGCTGCCATCACGATTAATATAGGTCGATACGTTTCGGCGGCAGTGATTAATACGATTCTCGTAATCGGGAGGCGGTCAGCAATCCGCACGGATGGACAGAGCGGCTGCCGGTGTGATGCGATCGGACGCATTCGCGTGGCTCGAGGAGGGACGAGAGGGCAATCGACGGGACGGTAATATGGGACGTGTAACCAGTAGAGGGTTGGATCGGATCATGCCAGTCGTAGGACGCATATATCGCATTCGACGGGATTACGCAACGCGGTGCTCTCTGATTGGCTCTAATGGCCAGCACTGCAAATGGCTCGACATCGTTATGGTTAGCTCGAACGAATCCATTGTTGTACTCGAACACAATACACGTTGCGCATTATCCAATAATTAGCGTGACCATTTCGCGGGAAGAAGCGATATGCGGTCCTTAGATAAACAAAAATACCCGCACATGTGATGGTAAATTGGCATTGTACGTGCTTCATCGGAATATAATTAAAACCGCTAAATCGATTCGTACGAGATAAAAAGGGAAAATAAGGCAACTACACATTTTCAAAATACATGATATCTCAGTATCATTAAATAATTAATTATTATCGCTTTCTAGCGATTATGAATTACTCTAGCGATTATAAATTATACTCTTTTTCAAATACGCCAAGTAAATTAACTCTTACCTGTGGCCATTGCGTGAAGCTAAATGCAATGGTGTATGCGGGAAGATCAGAGATGAGGAAGAATTACGAAGCGATTCGATTAATTCAGGATGCGTTCGCACGAGTAACTCCACAGTTTCCAATCTGTAAGAAACGCCACGATTACTTTACATCGGTGATATATTATAGCCTGCTCCAATCGAAGCGATAATATCGATTGAAAAATTTAATATCCGCAAATATCATGAAGTGCGTATACGAAAAAATATGTGGTTGAGTCGCTGAAAAAGATATATTCGTATGTGCGCGATTTACCTGCCATATTGCGCAGCGAGGTCGAGCGCGGATTCTCCGCGGCTGTTGCGGATACTAGGGTCGCATCCGTATTGCAACAGCTGTGCCACCACTTCCGTGTGCCCGTACTGCGCGGCACAATGCAATGCAGTCTCGTTATCCTTTGTCTGTAACCAAATAATATTTAGTTTTTTTTTTTAACTAAATATTGCATATTGATTTGCGACATTTATCGGAGCTATTTCCACTTAATAGAGTAAATATTACTTTTGACATTCATAAAATAATGTTCTCACAGAGAAGATACTTTAAAACATATTCTGAGAGTGCCACAAAATCTTGAAATGCATCCTAAAGTCATTTTACGCGTTTGTATTGTCACACAATTTTCATAAAATCAACATTATGGTACTAACCGCAAGATTCACTTTTGGTACCGATGGGCCTTGATTGAGAATTAATCGTACAATTTCCGCGTCCCCAGCCCAAGCTGCCAAATGAAGCGGCGAGGAACCTTTAGCGTCGACAACATTGGTGGAAGCCTCATATTGGAGCAGCAATCTGACCACGTCTCTGCAAATAAATGTTTCAGGAAATGTTAGAGAAGATATGGTTATTTTTTTAAATTCGATAAAGAGAAGAACATAAAAATTTTAACAAAGTAGAAATACTAAAGCATTTTTAAAAGGTATTTAAACGGATATTTTACCTATGCCCATTCAGGGCTGCATGGTGAAGAGCTGAATATCCACTGGCGTCTTGCACATTAGCACCTGGCCCTCGACGTAAACTGCAAATAAAATAATCGTTCAATCGCACGACAGAACATCGATAAATTAAAGTTTTTACAATAAATATAAATTATTGTGCTGGATTTTTAAAATTTGGTTTTATAGGTGTTGAATGCTAAGTCACAAGAATTAACTTGAGCAAAGAAATGCCAGATAGGATCGAAAATAAAATACTTCAACTCTCTCCACGCGATAATCTTATAGGACAATTCGTTAAATTTAATTTGACAAGAATTAAATTTTTGTATCATTTTTATCTCAAAAGCTATTGATGACTCGATGCCGAATCAAACACTGTATTTCTTGGTTCTATTTCTAATATTCGTGATTAGAAGAGAGTGCACGACTGGTGGCGTGGACTCGCGGCGTATCTCGGTACATCCGCGCATCGCAGACGGTTAGATGACATAATGCGCCGCGTGAAAAGGAACAGACTCGCTAATGAAGCTTCCTGCGTCCAACACATGTTCTCATTATGTGCCTTTGTTGCGCTGGCGCGGAGATAAATGTCGCGCCCCCGCAAACACCGTGTAAACGACGGCACCCTCGGGGAAAAGCGAAAGAGAGGAGAGAGCGCGCTATATAGCGGTGCTCCTCTTCGGCGACTTATGACTCCCGCCCTCGCCACCTCTTCTGCTTCCTTTTATTGAATCGGATATCCAGATATTCCTGCAACGCTTTGCCGATAGAGGAATTTCTCGTTATCCCGTCTCTCTCCAAGTGGATTTGATTGGAGGAACGAAGGGGGAGGAAAGCCGGCGGCTATTCAACCGTCCTCGAAGCGTCGAGTATCCGCGTTCAAAGGCGCTTGAATTGACTGGATTTCGAGAATATTCGAAAAAAGATTCGAATAAAGTTTGTATAAAAGTGAATTCTTTTTTTATTTTTTATTTTTGCGAAATGCACGAGGGCAGGCGAGACTAAGTCGCCGTGAAAAAGAAAATTAAGCGCATAATCGAGATCAAATTCTTTTGAAAGTCCGTAATGAGGAATCTATTGGCGACATGAACCCGAGCATTTACGCGCGGTAATGGATCAACATGAAAAGCCGCAATTAATGTTTTCATTTCACATAAGTAATAAAGTTCCGACAATTGTACGTGCTGTAAGTGCGATATTATTGCCTAACCGACATAGTCATCCCCGACGTAGTGTTGTTGTAATGCTGGACACGTAACAGTAAGTTTATTGCCAACACCTAATTAACCTAGTAAATACATTGCTCATTATATTCTCATCGCGTTCGTAGGTAACGATTAAAACATCATAAGCGTTAGAAGCGTCAGTTCAAGAAATGATTGCGAGAAAAAGGGTAATACTTCAGTGATTGACATATGTATTTGATAATATTGCAACGTGGCATATCTTGAGAAAATAAAATAATTCACAATCTGTACAATGCATGATCGACTCTTTTTGTAGTATACTATGCATGTATATTCGCATCAAAGTACATCTTAATGAGAAATGTTATTAGACAGCATAATATTGACATTAGGCGACTAATAAATGCCACAACTCGAGCACGGTATTTGCGCAGCTTTTATATATCTTCGATATGAGGATTGAAGCGCACAAATATATATGTATACATTGCATCCTCTATCATCTAGAAGATAAATCGGATATCAGAAATTTATGTGAATGACCTTTAATACATACTAGACACTACAGACGCGCGCTACGCGCGCGCTATTTATCTTTAACATTTCACTATTAACCCTATTATACACAACTGTCAAAATATACAATGACAGCTGCAAATGAAGTAAGCGCAGCAAGAGAACCAATCGGCATCGCGGAAAAGCGGCAACAATAAACTTCACATCTCCTTTTTAGAAGAGGAATAGATGCTATAATGCACATACATATAGCAAAATATATTCATTCGATTTACGTGAGACAATTAAGTTCCGCAGAGAACGAGCGAGCAACCGATTTCGATTCAAAAGACAACTTATAATTAAATCACTGATTATATACGATCGTATTAGTTCCAAGCAATCTAAATCGCTTGGAATCCATTATCGATCACAAACTCGCGCGAGGAAATGCCAGGAACTTTTCCCTCGTTAAAAGAGCGTATATACACACATTTTAATCCCACGCCCACGTGACGTTCCCGTCAAAGCATCGCGCTCAGTTTACAAAACAATTACGTAAGCGGGAGACTTTTTTCCAGTATACGAGCGGCACATCAAAGCACGCCGTCATTAACTAACGTCGTCATTAACCCCTCGGATACACGCACTCTAAATCGCTGACTTTCCGTAGGCGGCACGCGACGATCGGCGTAAAAAGCTCCGAGCACACTCCCCTTCGCCTCCTCGAGGAACTCTTATGCCATTGTAACAGAGATCAAAAAGAAAATTGTATCGCATAAGAGCGATATTACAGGAGCATGGCAAAACGTATGCACCGCTCAAACAAAAATGGAAATCGTGTGGTATGAAAACAAGTGTTAACGAGCATCGTCGGTGTTAAAAAAAAAGTGATAGCTTTCAAGCTTCTCGCAAAATAAATTTTTAATGATCGATTTTACTAACGACGTATTTTTCTTGCTTTTATTTTTTTTCTTTGTTTTCTTGCGCTTACGGTGTAATTTGTAAGCTTTAGACTTCGTATGCTCGATTGCTCGACAACTTGTCTTCCTCTTTATCTTTCTCTCTCTCTCTTTCTGTCTTCCCATAACGACGTCTTTCTTTATTTTGCCTTCTCTTTCGATCGTCGAGCCAGGGATGGGTGTTTGTTTTCCACGTCCCGACTCTCCCGACTACAACGAGGGTGGTGCACACAATTCTTAAAGCCGTGTACACGAACGCGTTGTGCAGTCATGCGTGCGCGTTTCCGCACACGTGCACGCGCAAAGTTGCACATATACCATAGAATGACCAAGAGAAGCGTTCGCGTGCTACGATCCTGGTTAGTAAAGAACATTTTGACTCTCTTTTTCTGCCCCTCCGCCCCTCTCTGTTCTCCCAGCGTCGCCCTTTCACTTTTCGTCCGCCCCATTCATTGAGTTCATCCGCTCTTCCAAGTTCCTTAATTAAACCCTGAAGATTGTCTGCAAAAAGGACATCGTCCGGTACCCCCGTCGTCGCTGAACATTACGAATGAGATGAGGGGGCAAGAGAGAGATACAGAGGGGAGGACGCGATCATTGGTGGAAGGGCCGTCTGTTGGACACCGTATAATGGTAATTTCTTGTTGATTTTAATCAAGAAGTTGCGCGATCGAAATGGCCATCGTGGGTCAGCTCCCAGCAGCGTTAATAATCGTAGCTATTGTTCCTTTCCAATTCCGAAAAAAAGGAAAATATAGGCTTGGCTAAACAGGGTAACTATGATATTGATGAGCAACATCTTCAGCTAGTTAAGAGGATCCTAAAGCCGTCTGTAATACCGGCTTTTTTTCTTAGCACTAATCTTTTAATTGACTTTATAGAAATGCAAAATTCTTGTCTAGAATTAAAGTACGCATCAAAATCTAGGTCATGGTGGTCAAATTTATATCGAAAACGAAAAAAAATTAATATTTTTGTTAATTTTTGGTATACGTGACGACAATATTTGCTTTGTACAAAAATTCCACGATAAATATCCACAAAATTAGACCGGCATGACCTAGGGACAACATTTAAGAACAATATCGTGCAATTAGATCTAAGATTGAAAACTTAGAAAAAAAGATTACTTTATATAACTTTTATATGTGCAAAAGCACATTCAGGTTGACAGGATAAGCAATATTGCGTGTGGCAAGAGATGGCGCAGTAATCGAACAAAGACAGATGCCTCTCGTTAGACAAGGACAGATATAGATATATGACAAGAAAACAAAATTAGAAATGTTGACATTACCGACGTCGAGGAAGTTCAGCCTTCACTTTAGGATCCCCTTAATCGTTCAGGATAAAGATTGAATAAATAATGAAAAATATTGAATAAGTTAAAAATTATAAACTTGAATAAGTAATGCTGAGATAAGTGAATAAGTAATTTTTAGTGCATTAAAAACACTTGATGAATGCAAACATAAAATTACATAAACTAGAATATGAATAAATGTAATACTGTTTTAAAACAAATCAAAAAATGATTTCATGAATCTTAATGTTTTGTTATCGCTATAAATATTTAGAAAGGATCGGAAATAATATTTATGTAATGAATGAATGATACGACAAGGGACATACTCGCGCTCTACCATAATATTAATGGAACTTCCGTAAACATCTTAAGGGTAGGATTAGAAATATAAAACGTGGATGGATAAACGGAGCTTGGTAGAGCTCTTTTCGACTGCATGAACGTGAGTGCCTAGCGCGCGAACGCACCCTTATGCCGGAGGCAAAGCGTAGAGGGAAACTAGGCTGAGAGAGAGAAGGAGCAAAAGAGAAAGCGATGAAGAGGAGAGAGGCAGAGAGGGCTGAAATGGGAAAGAGAGGGAGAGGGAGCGAGCGTGCGAGAGAGAAGCTGAAAGCTGTGAGGGTGTATACATGTGAGGGGTGCTGGGGCATCAATCGATAGTTTCCTCCGGCAAAGAAGAGAGGTACGATACGCGCTGACCTAGCCAAATGTCCTTCTTCGGAAATATTTGACGACAGGTGCCGTGAAGAAGAAAAAAAAGAAACACTTGCATTTAGTACAAATTATGCCACGTGTCCTAAAAGTAGTAATAACAATGAACTTCGATCTTTAAGAAATATAGACATAATTTTTCCTCGATAAATATAAATTAAAAAATAAATAAATTACAGCAGGAGTCCGTGAGACTTGACCATAAAGAAGAGTTGAACCACTTCAAATATCTCGTTCAAATATATAAATACAATATAATATAATAATACAGCAACTTAATAATTGTGCGCTTGGCGCAAAATTTGAACGAGATATTTGAAGTGGTTCTCCTCTATGGTCAAGTCTCCCGGACTCCCCCTATATTACGCGCACGTAATATATATTTATTTAATTTTAAACATATTTCAATTGTTCCAAATATTGCGAAACAAATCAGCACAAGCAAATCAACCGACTACAATTTATCGGATTCTGATTATTACGCATTTACAATTGGTCCACGAAATTACTTCCGACAAATTTCAACTTACTATATATCACGCGTGAAGTACGAATATTTTTACTCTATAGATATTATTACATAATTCACGTTACAGTATCGATTTTCTTATGTTCTGTCCCGTGAGATTTTTTTTCCTAGCTTTGTCTTTCAACGAAGCTGTGATTAAAATTATCACACCTACATACAAAGTAAAAAAAAAAAAAGAAGACCGAACGACGAACAAAGGATAAACACGCATTCGCGGGCGCTCGTACACGAAAAGTGGTGCGTCCACTTCGCGATTAGCATCGCAAAATATTCTCAGCTCCCTCGCCGGGCGGGCTACAGCGTTGAGGAGCTCGGGGACGACGCTCTCTCAGGGCGGTCGCGTTTTATATTGCTTTTCTGTGATCTTCCGACGAGGAGGGCAAAAAGGCAAGCGCGTGTCGGGCGGTGAAGAGGTCGCGGAATAACGAGAGAAGAAGAAATCGCGCGGGCAAACTTGCCGCGGGCTGGCTTTGTAGTTACGGACAAGTTGCGCGTTGCCGTCGACAGGCACGAGAGAGACAATTCGTTGGAGAAGCGCGCGTTCGTTACGATACATTTAGGAATCACCGACGGCGAATCGTCGTCCTCTTCCAGCCCTTAGATAGAGGGAGAATGATATATAAAGGAAAATTGCGAAGGCTCTTCAGTTGCGACAGTTGCTTTTATCTAAAATGCGTATAATGAAAAACTTATCACACATTTGTTATGCCACTAATTGAGTTGTTAAAATTTGATAGCACTTTGTTTTCTAACCCTATTCACTCCAACGTTTTTTTCGCCCCAATAATCCTCCAACCATGCACTTTCGAGTCCCACGTGTTTTTTATAATGTTAATAGCTTTGAAAAATTCCCCAAAAGTTATTATAATATCTTTGTATCTTCGACTAAAAATCAATGTAAAGAACATTTGAAAATCATTTATTTAAATATTTTTTTACAACAATTATATGTTGACAAACACACGTTACGACTCGTTTTACTTAAAAAATCATAACTCACGAACAAATTGACGAAGCTTAATGAACCAAAACGCAAATTAAAGCTAAAAGTAGTGCAAATGAGAAAAAAAATATGAGATAATTATTAATTAAATAGGAATACTTAATTTCGTCGCCGCAAATTTGGTAATTTTTAAATGGTACAGAAGGACTTTAAGGACTTAAAGAATGCTAGAAAAAGAATTTCTGAATAAGAAAAGGCGAATTTGAAGTGTGACAGATATTTTTTATGTAAAAAAATTAATTTTTTTTATATAATCGTAGCTCCTCCCCACCTCTTCCATCTGCCTCTGAGCCATAATAGACCTCTGTGGAATGTTAAATTTCTTTTTTAACGACAAAAATATTTTAAATGCGGTTAAATAATACACAAAAATACATTTTTATCGAAAAAAATGCTCATTTACCTTTCACACAACACTGACGTAATCCTCCAACCATGCACTTTCATGTCCCACCGAGATTTTGATTATTCCCCGTTTCGAGAGTAAATGAGCTAGGACTTTGAAATTTTTACCTGAGGTTCCCTGCCACAATAACTTTTTTCCGGCGTGGAGGGGATTCTCCCACGATCATTTGTTTTCCGGAACAAACGACTGTTAGAAATTCGTAGGACACGAAAGGCATGGTTGGAGCGAATAGGGCTAATATTAAGTATTTTGTATCAAAATTTAATCTCAATATTTGATGCAGAAAAACATTCGGGCGATATTATAATCGAAAATTTTTTGCTCGTTATTTTTATATACTTATATAACTCATCATTCCTCCTATTTCGAATTTTGATTTCGATTATGGTCTAAGGAAAAAAAAATAATCCAGAACAGTGTATATTTGTCAATAACGTGTATAATATTTATGTACACTTGTTCTGGCAGAGCTCATCCCTGAATAATAAACAGATTTTCCCTCTCTCTCTCTCTCTCTCTCTCTCTCTCTCTCTCTCTCTCTCTCACTCTCACTATCGATGTCTTTTACCTCTTTGCACCGTCGCACGGTGCAGTCATTCTTAAAATGCGTGAATGCGCTCGTAGCACGTGCGCACGCACTCACGCACGCATGCAAGCATGTACGCACGCATGCACGCACGAGTCTCTCGAAAAACAAACCGTGAGCTTCTTGCGCCGTCGTCGTCGTAGCATGACTTAATTAATGGGAAGGAGCAAGTAGCGTCGACAAAGTCTGTCTCTGTCGAGGAGTTCGCGACACTGGGTCAATAAAGAGCGCTCGCCGAGTAGACGACGGTGTTTCACTAATTATGCGAGCGTCACTCGTTCGGAACGACACCATCGGCGATCACCGGTATAATTGAATGAGGCGAGAACGCGGCGCGATAATAAATTCATTCGCGTTCAATCGACTCGCTCTACACGTCCGGTAACTAATCGTCTGTTTGAATACGCTTGTACAAGGCATTAAAGCTCCTTTATACTACGTGACTTTACGATAATCTCTCTTGAATGGACTCGTATTGACATTTGTCTTCTGCTCTTAATACAAAATGGTCTTAAGAATTCTGAAGACTATTTTTTTCTACTTTTAAATTAGAATAAAATTGATTTAAAAATTGTCTTTATTGATCAAGCAAAATGTACTCCTATCATAAAACGTGCGACGACCATCTCGAATAAGATATAAAGCGATTTATTTCTAGATGTTTTTCACGACGATCGCAAGAGAAATCTATGCTTTATATCATGTCCAAAATAACTAGACACGCGATGATATCGTGTCAAAAATAGAGCAGCGTAGTTAGGGCTTTATCGTCGCGCGAATCGATGCGAGTATCGCATTGCTCGACGAGCGTACGACAGCTTGACAGATGAATGAACAATTGTTTTGCTCCGATTTTGACCATAATGACGACACTGCGTACACACGCCGGTCGTTAATTTATTTCCGCGTGGAACTTTTTCGTCGGCACGAAACACGCGCCCGGTCGCGCCTATCCGATTATTCGTCAGCGCGTTCTCGCGAATAAATGTAGAAAATTACGGGACATTCCCACGGTAATGTATGTGTTCGCGAGATCGTTTGCAATTAGCGTTAATTCGTTCACGAAGGATTTAAATGTCTCCAACGTGTGGGAAGATAAAATGGACTCTCTCTCTCGATCATAGACCTCCGTTCCTTCGCGGTGGCCTATTGCGTTCTCCGTGTTATCGATGACCCTTGAAAAATGTATATAGCCTGCACTCGCCAAATAGATCCCTCTATCTATCGCCTCAAATAGAAAGCAGAGTGACTCGATAAGTGCGTTGCGGATGAAGCGCTCGGAAATAGAAGCGATATATCTTCATGTTTTAATGAGACCTCATATTTTCTTTTGCCTTACGTATTTCCGTAAGGCTCCGTTGCATATTCCTCGTAGCATGGCAAAAGATATAAGTGCTAAACGATACTAATTGTTTCACGTTAACGAGCTTAGAAAAAAGGCGTTACAGGAAATATTGCGTATACGGCTTCTAGATAATTGACAACAAAGTCCTTGCTCGGTATCACCACATCTGCATGCAACGTCATTGGGTGTACGTGTTCGATATGATTCATGGTCACGGTAAAATCACGAGTTGTTCGAATGGACAAAATTGTCGAACAGAACGCTGCTAATCAGTGCGCTGTAATAGCATGGTTATGCTTCTAAGAATAGGACAAAACTCAACCATTATATTGATTTTGTCTTTAATTAATAGAACAGTTATAACCTCGGTTATAACCAAGATAATTCAATTACACAATCATATAGAACGTTCTTGATAAAACAAAATTACTATGTCAAAGAGAGAGAAAGAAAGAGGGGGGAGGAGAGGAGCGATATTGGACTATACTTATATTAAATACCGTTACGTCAAAACGTTATTCAATCGACTTACAAAATTGAAATGGAAATCTCGATAACGCGAACGTGTCGGCGGTCGGAATAAAGGTGGAAACGCGAGCAATGATTCGTATAATTAACGGTAGAACTAACGGCAGAAATCCCGGCGAGCGGTCAATCGGCGACAACCACCGGATTAATCGAATAACGACACGGTATACGTTCGATCGAGCGTGAAGGAATTATCGTAAGAAGCGTCATCGTGACATAAAAAAAAAGGGAAATGAAAAGAAAAGAACGTCGGTGTTCATTCATCGTGGGAGTTCATTTAACCCGGTTCGCGTGAGTTTCCTCGTCAGCCGCCGCGGGGGGGGGGGGGAATTGCGAAATCGGACAAGCCCGTCGAGGAGAAACTTCTCGGCGGCGACCCGGCGACCTTATCGGCGAGACGCGAATCGGAGTATGCCGAAATGAGCACGGCGTGCGGTGGCGGTTCGATAATGGAATGCGCGAGAGACGACGTCGTGCCCCGGTGTCAACGGACTCGGGGGCGGGAGGGGCGGAGGGGGACGGAGACGTCGTCGGTCGTTAAATCATCAAACGGAGGGTCCGGCAACGGCGGGCCGGGAACTGGGAATGAGGAAATGACCTCGGTAACGAGGAAAGGCGACGGCGAGAGAGGCAGAAGTTGTCGAGTCTAGGCTAGGGCACGGTGACACCCACCTTGCCAGTGGACCACTCCTCTTGGCACGCTGGCCGAGGATCTTCTCGACGACGGTGACGTTGCCGCTCCTTGCTGCCTCGAGCAGCTCCTGGTCCTTGCCCATGGTCCATTTACACCGCGATCAAGCCGCAGTTGTTCGCCCGCACACTTGTCAATTTGTGTTTTCACTACGATTACTCGCGTTTCATTGATCCAACGTGGCCATCTTGGGGCGAACTGACGCGCCGCCAGCCGGCGGCCTCGCGAGTCACCGGAGACTGGGAAACTCTGCTTCTGCTATAAATACGTATAATAAGGGTGAGCGAGACGGCGATGCGGCGAACCCCGGCTCATGAATGGAGCGAGCGAGACGGAGCGCGAGTCGTGCGTACCGCCGCCGTAAGAGCGCCACGAACGAGAGCGCGAGCCCGTACACAGCCGAGTGTCAAATTGACAGCTGTTGCTCTGGCGTCTGCGTCGCGACCCCGGCTCGCACTTGGACAGCAATTTCGACGAGTAAATATACGTGGTGCGGGATGCACGCTAACGTGAAACGAGCTGTTATCCTTCTATTGGGTTTGTCGTTGTTCCTTGGTAACGCGACGGCGATGTTAGAAAACACGAATTGTATGTCATTACCTGGTAAGCATACATAACCTCAATATTCAGCAAACTTCTCACGAAATTGTAAGCAATATCTTCTGTACGGCTACGTTTACACCCTGAATTTAGGCCGCGGCCTATACCTCAAATTATTCAACCTAAATTATTTAGGCCTGCTGTAAACACTTGACAGGCGACCCCGACGACCTGGCTTCAGCTAGGTCAGTGACTCGACCTGAAAAATAGGTCATTATTATTTGCGATGTAAACGCGCGATCACGCACGACGCGTCCTAAAAGCTTTGGCTGCATTCCGATATTCACTGTCAGTACTGTAGATCTATATTTTACGTCACGTATACTATAGATTTTCAGTACTGAAAGTTGCTGATGACAGTGAATTTCGGAATGCAGCCTTTATTTGCTTGTTTAAATTCGCTGCAATTCAGGGCGATCCCAAATACGAGCCCGTCAATTTTTAGGTCTCTCGGTGTAAACAAATGATGGACTGGACCTACTTCGGGTCACAATATAGGTCAGGCCGCGATCAGGTCGTTGGGTGTAAACGTAGCCAATGATATTCAGGTATTCGAATACCTGCTCGCTATTCGAGATACTTGCTCATACGTATTTCAGGAAATACGTAAGTATTTAATTGTATAAAATATAATTTAATACAATGGAATAAATTATTAGATCCGCCCGAGGATCCGCCAGTGTGTAGATAAAAATAAATTCGAAATTAGGCGACCCCCAACTGGCCAATTTCTATTTATTTGACTCACGACGTTTCGACCCCGATTAGGTCTTTCTCAAGTGAGATTATGCATAATTATATAATTACGCAACAATAAATCATGCGTCGCAAGACGCTGCGCTCAAGCCACATCGTGCGTAATTATATAATTATGTATAATCTCACTTGAGAAAGACCTAATCGGGGTCGACTCACGTCGTGAGTCAAATAAATAGAAATTGGCCAGTTGGGGGTCTCCTAATCTCGATTTTATAATTTAATACTCGCATATTTTTTCAAAACGTGCAAGAAATTCCCGGATATCTGTATACGCGTTTGCTGTTCACAATATATACGTAATATTTAAAGATAAATGATATCCGAATACCTTGCTATCTCAACTATACGAGTAACATATACGGGCATTTGTATACGCATTTTTTAAAATGTATGCGAGTAGTAACTAGACGAATATAAATAGTAAATCGACAATTGCAAATTTTTATTTTTCTTGTGTAAATATTAAAAAGTTCTTGATCCTTATACTTAGTTTATTATTTTATTTTTTCCCACCTGTGGCACGGAGGGTTAAATAAGGCTTCAAATCCGGTGCATTGAACACCAGCAAATTCCAATTATAAACATGTTTGTACCTCCGATGCACAAGCGCTCGAATGGGCCGTATCGTCAAGCGCACTATCAGACTTGACCATGAAGAACAACGGTATGGTTGAGCAAAAATCAACCATACCGTTGGAAAGAGAGTACTTCATCTAGTAAAATCGCATGCTCGGTTTGGCTGCCTGATTTTTTTTCGAAAACATTCTCAATACGTGTAAGTAAATTATTATACCTATTTAGCGTAATGATTAAATATTTAAATTCAAAACTTATTTTACGGATATAAGCAAATCTTTATTATTTTTACAATACAAATAACGAATAGTAAATAATACAAATACCTTATAATAATATGGATAATACAAGTAATACCGATTGGGTATTTCGGATATTCGCTTATTATTTATGTTTCGGATAATGAGTATCTGAATACTCGGGTAATTTATTCATTAGTTTAAATTTATCAGCTCTAATATATTCCTACATTATAATGTCAACGATTACGATCGATAAATGTGAATTAATCTATTGTTTATGGAAAAATAGATCTGATGTTTCAAATTAGATTTAATACTAGTTAGTGATTTAAATGAGATTTATACTAGTTGATTAATTACTCTTCATTGAATTGCTTCCATTGTGGAATTCTTTATTTAAAACTTTATTGCAAAATATGATACAAATGTTTTGACGTCTGTCGTATATTTTTTTGGTATACTGATTTATATTTAGAACAGGGTTATCTATAATTAATTTGCTCGTGTCGTGTCGCAAATTAGATAAATAGTTCTAAAGATATAAAAATATAACAGAAATGTTTAATTTCTAATAATAAAGTAGCACGTAATTATCGTACGTATTTTTATTAATATCAACGTTTGATGTATTGTATTGCAGACAGCGTCGGGCTAGTCGCATCTTTGTCGAATCATAGCGAGAATGACGCATTTAAACAACGAATAAATTTAGCCCCATTTAATCGCTTGAAAATCACTGTGACAGATGTTCCATCAGATATTTGGTTTATTATTTTACAAATTCATACATTTCAATATAATGCCACGTTATCTTACGACAAAGAGCTACATGGTAAAGTGTCGAACGGAAGTTTATTCGGATCGAACATTGGTCTGTACTTAAATACGCACAATGCAACAGCTCCAATAGAAGTATTCTTAAAGCATGACAACGTGAACGATCTCGATGCGTTGCTCGTGATTGTCACATACGGTCAAAATGGTAAGTACAAATAATATTAATAATATATACCTCTGTCTTCGTCACACTTTCCTTTTTGAGAGTAACATTTATTTAATGGAATTAAATCTGGCGGCGGCGGCACAACGCTTGCCCATTAATGTAACATAAAATTAATGACCATATATTATATGTGTATAAGGACAATCGCAAGAGTACAATATTTGCGTGATAAAGACCGAAAAATTATATGCTGTATTAAATTAAATGGCCGTGTTACGTTGATCGCGATAGCACAAATAAATCGCAAATCATACCAAGATGTACATTCGATTAATTTGCGGCGCAATCTCTATTATCTGTCGCGCGTAAATGGGTTGAATAGCTAACCGTTTTCGACGGTGTGGGCGCGATGGTAAAATTGGTTGAGTATCGAGAGAATCCATCTGCGTCGTTCATTGGCCGATTGTTGTTCTCCGCAGCGCCGATACCGGGTGGATGTAACATGGAATTCGATATCGAGGTATCGCCATATCGAAAGCTCCATACAGAAAACGAAATAGTAACAGTAGACACGGAGCCAGCCTCGGTTCTCGTCTCTGACGGTTCACCGATTTCCTGCGAAAAAATTAGATGCGAGGTGCAATACAAGTTGTACCGTCTTTATCTGCTTGGGCAGAACTTTACTCCTGATGCATATTTCGACGCGATCGCGAGTATGCTGACCACGCAAGACATTGCACAGAACGGTGACGAGGTATCGCGTAATATTATACATACAGATAAAATGTCAATCTCGATAAAGTACCAATAAACCAGAGCTGATACCTGATAGCACCATCATTATTTTCACTGATTATTCTATTTATTCAATTATTCTGATATAATATGTAATTCAGTAATTATAGCTATCTGCAAGGCTTATTGACAGAAGTTGCCGATACTCGTTTACTCTTCAAAAAATATATTTGATAATTCATGATTAAAGAGAATTAACGTATGATTAAGAATATTTCTTGGTAGATAGGAGCATCTACTTCGTGTTGTGTTGCGGAACGTTCCGACGGCATCGGCACCGGCATAGGATCCATTTATGCCCTAGTTGCTATTTATGAAAATTACTCCTCAGCTTATGTCCCGATCTTTACGTACGCTTGCAACCCTCAGCTCTGGCGGGAAAGTTATCAAGTTTTAGGTATGCGAGTAGGTATGTCTTATCTTTTTTTAAATCACTATTCTGTTGCAACATAATGATAACAAATAATGTTTGAATTATATTTGAAAAATTATATATTTTTTCACAACACCTCCACGGAAAGTCCAACTTTTGTTGCCTGTAGAGAGGGGCGAAAGTGGCCAATTTCACGCCACGGAGGATAGTTGTTACTTTCCGCCCGCTAAACAGGGAGGAAAATGGTTACTTTCCGCCCTAGGGAGGAAAGTTGTTACTTTCCGCCCGCTAAACAGGGAGGAAAGTGACTACTTTCTGCCCTAGGGAGGAAAATTGGTACTTTCTGCCCCGTATACTGGGCAGAAAGTAAAGTAACGGACAAATCTTAGAACACATATAGGGAGCTTTCCAGCAAGTGACACACACACACACACACACACACACGCACACACACACACACACACACACACACACACACACACACACACACAC